>NC_083599.1:10412858-10720715 GCF_020882245.1 Rhopalosiphum padi
TATTATTCGATATTTTACGAATAGATTGGTTATTATTGTGGTCGATATCGATTACCCAATTTTCCTGTCAAACATATTTTCGAATTATTTTAAGAAGCGGTCACTAGGTAGTATCAAAACAACGAGGAATTACAACACAGATTATTTCAAACGATGCAGTCACACTGTGACAGTTAACTCGAACAGGAATATAAAAATAAATTCTCTTTGTCCAATAGATTACTCCCTCTCCAATTCGTTGGTTTGAGATTTTTGATATCTTAGTAAATATCTCCATTTGAATAATCGTTATTATTGTGTTTTTTTTTTTTTACGAAAGCAATTGCAATACCATTCAGATTATTATATTTTATAATATTTACTAATTTTACTATATTTATATACATTTGAATAAAGTTTTGGCAAAGTTTTATGAAATGTCAAATGTATAAACGGATAAAGCGGATAATGTAAGAATTATAATATATAGTTCGAGATTTTTGTACAATAGTCTACAATGGATAGATAGCAATGGAAAATAATAATTTGTCGGATTAAATATAGATAAAATATGAGGTTTGCCTTTTACAGCATAATATTAATAAATTCAATAACTATGATATATTTATATATATATATTATTTTTAAAACAATTTTTGTGTCTATCATCATCTTTTAGATTGGTAATAATAATGTTTCAATCTTCAATTTCAAGGTTGATTTCTGTTAGCAAATTGGGTCTAGTTGGTTAAAATGCTTAGTACCCGCACTAAAAAGTAAAAGTAAAAAGTAATCAGGAAATATAAAAATAAAAACTAAGGAAGTTGTTTTAGTATGTAAATTTGTAAGAGTGTAATATATGTTGAAATTTACGGCAATTTATGTAATAAATTTGAATTCAACGATAAATTATTATTACTTATGACAAATAATATTGAGTGAAGATTATCTCAGATATATAGGCTATGTTTCTCAGTATGTTTTTTATATTGCTATTATTTTTATAAATAATATAATAAGATTGGAAGATATTTAAACTTTAAAAGCTTAAAAAAAATCGTGCAAATGTATTTTAGATATTATTTTATTACGAAAAGAAAATTTATAAGGACAATTGTATCATATTTGTATATTATGTCAAAAATTGATTTTGTATGAAACTCTTTGTTTTTCTTTAATTTCTTTAAATTACTTTAAAGTACCAATTGGAGAATTTTTGTTGCTATTACAAGAAACATGCTATTACTTAAAAAAAATATATGTATTCTTGTAAACCAATAAATTTAACGCTACGCTCAGATTCTAAAAATCAGAAAAAAAACTAGAAAATTTCTATATAAATTCTCTTAAAAAAAAAATCGATTTATTTTTGTTGTAAATCAAAAATTAAATAACTACGAAGATACTTTCATTAATTTTTACAAAATATTTGCATTTTAATTTTCTCAATAAATTTTAATTATTTCAATAACAAACAAAGTTTTTTTTACGTACCTTTAATAAACTGTTTGTTTTTTAGTAAAAATATTGAAAATTGAGTACAACGTTTTTCGTTTTTTTTATTTTATTGAAATTAAAAAAATAAGTATCGAAAATCCATTTACATATTTTCCGAATAATTGAAACATTTTGAAACATATTATTTAAATATCTGGCAATATCATAAAACAACTAATCAACAAACAATTTTTACTTTCTTGATTTTTAATCAAGTAAGTATGGTAATTGAAATGAAAAAAGTCTGAATTTTTAAAACTTCAAGAATTCTTGTTAAATAGGAAAATGATAAAAATGTAACTCAGTTGTAATGAGTAGGTGGATAATTAATAATTATTAATTATTAGTCATTTTTGCATTTTTTTAAGGACATTATTTGAAATTTTTTAGGGCATTAAAATCCCAGCCCTAATAATTAAGCTAGTTTTAACATAAAATATCAATAAGAGAGATCCGATATCACACCCAAGCGGAATAACGATTTGAATCTACAAAAACGTCGGCGTGAACAGTCCCAAAATTTCTATTTTTTAACTTTTCTCCAAAATTATTATAGTTAAAAAGTTGATTGATAGCTCATTAAAAAGAGATTAACAAGTAGATACAAAATGTGGAATTAAAAATTTTCAAAAAAAATTATTTAATTTTTCACAGTTAAAAAAATAGTTATTTTTCGCTAGATTTTCATTTAGCGTGGTAGATTACCGAAACTGTAAAACGGATTTTGTTTTTGAGGTTTTGTTAAATTCACATTGGCTAGGAGAAGTGCTGTGAAGATTTTCAGAACTTTAACTTCAATCATTAACTCATTACAAAGCTATAAAGCTGAAAGACATTAAAAACGCCCAATAAAATATGTTATAATTTTTTTTTTTTGAAGCTCTGTAGTGAATTAGCTATAAAAGATAAGGTTCTGAAAATCTTCACTGCACTTCTCCTAGCCAATGTGAACCTAACAAGACCCCAAACAACAAAATCCGCTCTCCGGTTTCAGAGATCTATCTCACTTAATGAAAATGAAAATAAAATATATTATACATATACATATTGCATACAATTAATAAATTTCTAAAAATTGAAAATCAAGAGAGTTTATATGCCGATCTCTGACTTGGCAAGTGTTTTTTTTTAATATAGTGTTTTTCAAAAACTATTAGTTGTAGTAACTCGAAAATTTCTCATAAGAACTAGTTACAGCTTCCCAAAAATTCTAAAATTACGTATACATAATAACTAAACATAATCTTCTTTTATAGGCATTTCAAGTTAAAATTTTTACGAAATCAGATATATAAATAAAATGACGGTTTTAAATATTTTGTTATACTTTTCATAATTCATCTTAACGTATATTACGGACTTACGGTAGATCAGTGTTGACTATAAGACATTATTATATTAATATTACATTAGTTAATAATTAATTAGATAATTTATCTATGTAATGTTTTTGGCTACAATCACAATTCGTTTAACATATCAAGTATAAATATATGTTACTCATGTATTAATTTAAATAAATTATAAAATTTCTTTAGAAATAGAAACTAGATGTTGATTGTATATGACGTATTCACTATTTGCAAATGATTTGAATGATTCATTACTGAAATCAATTATAATTCATTGGGACATTATCATTTAATGACCTACTCAATTGCATATTTACCAAATAGTACTATGCAGCAAAACGATATAATATGTTATTTTTCATATCATTATTCTTCTATTCTATTAAGATTTAATATTTATAACATTTTCCCGATTTTTTCAAATTTGATATTTTATGATTACTCATATAATTATAATGTGTAAAACTGCAGTTTTAATAAAATTTATTAAAATTTGAATATATTCAAGTTAATAAAAGTTGTTCACTTCTCATAGTATATTTTACTATATAATATACTTAATAATGTCCTGTATGATAAAATGTTAGTAGGTAGACTGTAGCACTTAGTTAATAAATAATAAATGGTAAATTGTACAAATGTATTTACACATAATGTAAAATTGTCTCAATTCAACTTAAAAACAAAAAAAACGATATTTGATTTATTTTATTAATAATTAAAATTAGAACTCCGTTTGAAATAATATTTTAATTCCAATATTATATTGTAAACTTAATAGAAAAACCCTATTTGCTTACTGACTTTTTAGACTGTTTTTTTTTTTGTTATGAAACCTAAATGTCTTTTTTGCAAAGTTTGTCTAAGATTTTGACCTATAAAATAACATTATTATATAATAATTTAAAAGTCGCGGTCCTTAATTAACATAATTGTAGTGTTGGGAAAATTACTTTTAAAAAGTGGGTAATAAAATTACGTTAATTGTTACTTTAAATATATTTATTAAAACTACTCTCGCGTTACCTAACATAATTTTTACCACGTTACGTTACCTTTTCATTTAAAAAGTAAAGTGTTAAAAATTACATTACTTTCTTAATACCCAAAAACATATACATTTAACATTTTAAAAAAATGCGCTCTGATGTTGTCCTGCACTGATTTTTTATGTTTTGTTAAAAAAATATGTTGTGTCTGTTGTTGCTTTTTGGAACAGTGAAAATACTTAATCTTCAATTTTGTGGTAGTATCTGGTAGAAAAATTATATCTATTTGGTACTTTGAGAGACCAAAAGGAAAATATTCTCAGTAAATTTAAAAATAATCGAAAAACAACTAGGGAAAGTTGTTCAGCTTTATAGTAGGTGTCGATTTTTCCTTGTCATTAAGTGGATCATTGTAATAAAAAAACAAATCCGAGTAGAGACGAGATAGGTAAGCCTGAATTCTTAGGATTTATTTTTTAAATTTATATTGCAATAAAACTCTTATAGAAAAAAATTGTGACGCATTTTAGATATTTTTTAATTCGTTTATAAATAGCTTACCTATCAAAAACCTTGTATTGGATTTAAAAATGTTTTTGATCGAACAAAATTTTTTTTCGGTATTTATAAAAAAACAAAACAAAACTATCGAAAATTTTATTTGCCTATAATAAATAGTTTATAAATAAATAAATATTTAAAAAATTATATTATGTATAGAAAATGAGCATATTCACCATTTGGTGAACATTTAAAGTAGGTATCTACATTTCTGTTTTTCTTTAATTTTGGTTTTTGGAAAATATTGGGAATTTAAAACGTCGACCTTTTAAAAGTATTAATTATAGATTCGATTTGGTACCAGAAACCAATATCTAAAAGGAAATATATTCTACTAATTTTTCTACTTTTATTATTTGTAGCTTGTACAGTCACAAAGAAAAAAATTATATAAACATTATTGTAAAATCAATACATTCGTCGTGTCGCTTAGAATTTTAAATGTAGAGTAAATTGGATTCTTCCGAATGTAACATTTACCATTTCACGCATTAGTAAAACGAATTCAACACATGCGGGTACGACGTCATCTAAATTACACAATAAAGTAAAAATGCATTTTATATTCTGTGAATTATTAATAATTATTATTCATTATTTTTAACCAAGAGTATGCTTTGAACTCTTGTCCTATATTTAAATACTTACGTAGTTATCATCATTATGTGTTTTTATTTTTATTTTCGCTCTTATTAGTGTCTTTAGTCTTACTTATAATTTTTTAATACCTACCTATTACTTATGGACAATTGGACACTAGTGATGACTTGTTAGTATGAATAAATATCAGCTTGTAAAATAATTAAATGTAAAAAGTGTCTAAAATATATCTTATTAAATAAATTACAATATTTGAATGCGTTTGTAATTGTATTTGTAAAAGTATTTAATAATTGATATTCTAGTTTAGGATTTAGGACGTTGGTTTAAATAATAAATATAAATAAATGTATTCGACACATTGATATAATATTGATAGTTTAATAATGTATTATTACAAAAACCGATTTGGTCACAAATATTAAAAGTGCAGTTTTACTAGTAATCTTTTTACATCAATATAACTTGTCTTATTGCCTCAATAACCGTTATGACATATAGGTACGACGGTTTTCAGAACTTGTTTATTTTTATAACACTCAAGTATGGTGATGTATTATATTAATTTAATGATGCATTCTCAATGGCAGAATCTAAACAATATTTGTGTATGATATAAAAACACCTTTTATAAAAATAATACAACATATAATAATAATATGTTTGACACGATTTCCATCGTTAGTATTGTTTTTAAGCAACACAAACAGAATCGATCGTTAACATAGTTTGTGTTAAACATATACATATTTCAAAATAAGTTATTGCATTGTATAATATGTAGTCATATATAGGTACTATATAATATTGACTAACCGGTTAAAGTTTATATATATATATATAAATTATATAAAAAAAATAAAAAAATAAAAAAATAAAAAAATTTAGGGTAATGTGTACACTGCGCATGCGGTGTAACGACACAATAAAATATGTCAACCGTACGACACTGTGTAGCCCATGTTGGCCATGAGCGAGTCCTTCAAGACGGGTTTCAGAGTGCGTTCCATGTGTTTGGCCAACAGGGATCGAACTCCGCGGACGAACACGTCTTCCATTTCCATGAGGAGTTGATCCTGCGCCTGCGCCTGCTGGTGTTGTGGACCGTTGACCGCAGGGACAGCGGAGGACGCGATGGTCAACAGCGGGTGCTGGGGTAGTTTGTTGTGGTACTGTATCCTGTGGAGCCTGGGTTCCGGGCTGGGTGCCGGTGGGTTGACGAAACCGGCCGAGACGTAGGGGAAGTCGACCGAAACGGGCGGGTTATCGGCGGGTGCGGTTTCGTCGGACGCTGACGTAGAGGAGGACGACGCCGACGACGGGCGCCGACCACTACGTTCGTCGCCCTGACCGCTGCTGTTAGACTCTGTGCCGCCGTCGTCCACGTCCACGTCGGTTTCGCCGCCGGCCGACATCAGCAGTTCGTCGCTAGTGCCGCCGCCCAATTCGGACGACAAAAACTGTTCGTAGTGATCAGACGAAGCGGCCATCGCCACCGGCCGTTCCCTGTTGCCGGGGAATCCCGCCGCCCCGCCCACGCAGTTGTAAGAGTGGACGCTCACGTACGCGCCGGCCGGGTCGTCGGCGGGTTCGGGATCTATGAACGTGGCCGTTGTGCGAATGGTCATCGTTGGCATGGCCGTCAGCCGGTTGGGCGGCGATTTTTCCGGCACGGTGAGCGGCGCGGCCGTAAATCCCAAACCGGCTCGGGGCCTGAGACGCAGCGTCATGTCACATCCGGTTTCGCCGCCGCCGCCACCACCGCCGTACAATAGCCGCACCGAGCCGGACACCATCAACGTGCGGCCGAACCGCATGCGCGCCTCGAGCGTGTTGCCAAGCGGATCGTACCGACACCCGTCAACCCGAGCCCACGAACGGTCGCCACCCACACCGCCGCCACCGGCGTCGGCGCCGCTCGGTGAGGATTCCGCGGCGGCGGCGTCACGTGGCGGCATCACTTTGGCGCGCATTCCGGTCACGTACATTTCGGCGCCGGGCGCCGTCCGCAACCGTTGGTGTAGCGCGTAACCGGACAGGTCCATGAAACCGGACAGCGACTGCGGGACGGCGGTATGACGTCGGTTCCCGTTTTTAACGCCAGTCGCCGCAGACATCATGTCGCCGAGTGCGGATTGCACGCGGGCCATGCACCGACCGTCGGCCAACGGTGTGGTCGAAGACGCGGCCGCCACCGCCGCGAACGGATTCTTGTTGGTTATCTTAGGGGCGGCCCGCTTGTCCATCCGATGGCCAGTCCACCACAAGGTCGGCGGCACAGCAGGAGGCCGAACTGTAATGGAGAAAATCAAAATCAAATACGATATCACCCGACATCCACAGTGATGTAATTGCATCGACGAATAATTTTGTCCGATGTCCCCAGTTTTTAAGTCACTGTGAATAATTTATCAAACACGATAATTAACAATTTATTTTTTACGATCGATAATTTGTTCGAATCTATTTATGTGTTATCGAAAATAAAATATGGTACGCGGTCATTTCATAGACCCATAACAGTTAAGAAGGACGCTCGGGAGCCAATATTGTTAAGCGAAGATAATAATATAGCATACGCGGAATTAAAACTTAAGGCAATGAACTGAAAAAACGCTTCTGGATATTTATATATAACTAACAAACAGCTATGTAAAATCTATTTTTTCATATTGCATAATAAAGTTAATGATGATTAGATAATATTTCAATATTAATTGTGATTAATAATTATACAGAAAATTATTATTTGTACGAAAATAGAAACCATAGAAAAGTAATTTATTAGAATTTCAGACTTTTTAACAGTTTAACACTGTTCATAGGTACATCTATAAAATAATATGAATAAGTCGTTTTCGAGAAACTCGATTTATCCCAGAACCCAACATTTTGGAGCAATAGACATATTCTCGATTCCTATAATTTGTATCACTCTTAATAATTAATTATTTTTTAACTGTGAGAAATTGAGTTTATTGAGTAAATCTACAAATGAAGAATCCAAAACTACAATAAAACTTAATTTCATTTTTTTGGATAAGATGGGAGTTTCGAGGGACCAATTTAATCGCATTATTGTCTAGGTATAGGTTTACACAATACCCAGTGTTTAACGCAATACGCGACGATGATGATATTATTTACTTACTTATTATATCGCCACCGTCGCCGATGCTGTTGGGAATGAACAGTTTTTGTTGGATTTGGTGGTAATCGATATTGCCCAATACTGTAGCCGCCAATGAACCGAAACTGCGTCCACGCTCAGCAGCCGGCAGCGACATTACTAACAGAAATGTCCATATCTTTAGCGCCATCTGCCGAACAAAAAAAACCAGCACAAACAACAGAATATTATTATAAAAGTAAAAAATATTTGCATCGATTAGTTTCAAACATACGCGTGATGCACGTAGTTATTACATTCAAATGACGAATAATCGATTTGCGAGTTGTTAAAAAGGAATGCAGGCATGTATACGTGGTATAATAATATACTACAAGAGAATTCGTTTAAGTGTCTATAATACTCATTATTTCGAAAAATTTTTAACTTTTTTTATAAATATTATTTTTTATATAATTGTATGTCGTTACAAATCAACGACTGAAAAACAAAATTACATTTTTTATGCTTTTAATATTTTTTTTTTTCATCAACGACATTCATTTTTAATTTTATGTTCTTAGTCAGTAATTTTCGGAGTATTTCGATACATAACAATTGAATTTCAAACGTGTAGTTATAATTTATACGAATTTAAAGTTTAGACGAACAAAATGTCAATTTACTGCTTCACTTATTTTAACTTTAAATAATTATAACTAATTAAATACTCGTTCAAAATTTGATATTTATTCACTGAAATACATCGAAAAATATTTTGATTATTAATATTAAAAGATTATATTATTATAATATCAAAATGCATGTTTTTTTTTAAAAAAAAAAAGTAAAATAATTAAAAACAATAAAAAATTGTAAAAATGTTATTTGTAATGACGTAAATTTATATAAAAATAATATTTAAAAAACGTAAAGACCGGGATGATTACACTTAAATGTACCTTATTGTATACATAGCTATAGTCGTATGACTTATCTATAAAGTTCACAATTCAAACACCCCCCGAATGGCAAGGTGAGACGGAATATGGATAAAACTTTGTTAACGAAAACTGCGCAAGACTTACCAGTCAACTTTGAACGTTCGCGGTGTAAATAATAATATAATCATAATAAAATGTTCGTGTTGTTATTGAATGCGGATAACTGTTTTGTGCGCGCGTTGTCTAATTAGTGTGCTATTATTATAAGGCGAATTAAAAAGAAAAGTGATTTTGTATCGTTTTATTACAGACTAAATTTTGTATATTCTGCAATATATTATAGTCTGTTCTACCGTATCTCTAATATCATACGTACAAATGTATTATATCCTGCAGTCAGTGAGTTCCATTTAACGTTTGTTGACTACCATTGGTCGTTATTCGAGTTAGCAGTTTTCATTGTTTTCAGTTTTTCACCGCACTCGATACTATGCATTAGTGCCGATTTATGATTAAAATACAATAATTGAGTAAAACTGTTTCAATA
The DNA here is from genome assembly GCF_020882245.1 of Rhopalosiphum padi. Classification (NCBI taxonomy): domain Eukaryota; kingdom Metazoa; phylum Arthropoda; class Insecta; order Hemiptera; family Aphididae; genus Rhopalosiphum; species Rhopalosiphum padi. The sequence continues at coordinate 10,422,437 of NC_083599.1, forward strand.
AAAGTGTTCAAGTATATATTTCACAGTATCGAATTTTGATATATCTACCACCTATTGTGAATTATTACATAGATACCTATATAATAATTTTGAAATATTTTATAAACTAATCGACATGTACAAACAACAAAGTCGCAGTTGTCCATACGATAATATACGGAATAGGTAAAATTATATTTTGTTTAAATTCATTATTTTATTATACCATAATAATTTAATGAAAGCTCATTCATTCCATTATGCCGCATTCGCGTTAACTTTAATGATTTATTCGGCTTATTTATAGATATAATTTTAATTTTTAGTATTATACATATTATGCATTTTATACATATAATATACTATTTACATGTAAATATAAATTATTTGGTTGATGTTGACCGGCTTTAATAATATCATTCGAAATATACATTTTTAAGACCATATTAAATTATTAGGTATATAATATATTGTACAGAGCAATCGATCGTTCTCGTCAAAACCCGTCTGCGTGCGATATGAAAGCATCCAACGTACCTAAGATCGGTGGATCGCGGTTTACAAACGCCTGCAAAATCGCGTTGAAAACGTTTTCGTACGAGTATATGACCCGTATATACCTGCGTGTCACTGAATGTAAACAACGACGACGAAACACTACATATTTATTATACATTATTATAATTTTTGTGAAAATTTCGTTACAGACCTTTTGTTGTAGCCACGGCGGTCGAATACTCTGGCAGGATGTGAACACGGGTGGTAATAGCCCTACTGGTGGTCGCGGACTAAGCGAACTGGCTCGGAATTCAAGACGTTTTCGCGCGAGCGGGAGGAGGTTAGATATGCCACTGAGACGAACGTAACGAGACGACGACGACAGCTATCTCTGAACGGCACTGCGTTGGATATATAGGTGGTAAGGGCAAGTACAGGTATATAACACGCGGTTAACGGTCGTCGGTTCGGTCCGACAACCGAAAGCACCTACCTACCTAATATAATATCATATTATAATGGTATCATTACGATATAATAATATACGAGTTCAGCGACGGTAGTGGTGGACGGGCGGGGTCGGGTTATTAGGCGCACCGACTGTGTATATTCCGCACAACCGGCGCGAGACTGCTGCCACAGTGCCGTGATATATATATATATATATATATATATATAGGTAGAGAGGTACATTATATTATTATATATATATATTATAATAAACGTGTGGTTTAATGCACTCTGCATCGGCGGAGACGGCGAATGACTCGGTCAAAAACGGTTAGTGTGCCAAATGCGAATGTTGCCGGCGCAGATCGACGGCGACGACGGCGGCCGTATTTTATAATAATATTATAAGTATACATTATAATAACGAGACCGACCGGTCTCTATCATCGCGATTCGCGGCCCGCTCGTATTCATCGCTGCGCAAATAATAATAATAATAATAACATATACGTTTTTTATTCGTAAAAAATACGCACGCCGCGAGTATATATATTATTATAACCGCGTGCGCACATATAGTACTGCATTGTCGACTTTTATTCCGGTGAAAACTGCTATTATAATATTACATATATTATACATAGGTACGCACTATACGTGTATACAACTCGTACGGGCATAATAAGTACATATTATTATTAAATACGACGTACTAGTACGGACGCGGTGGTCTGGTGAACGCGATTCCGCGCGTTATTCCTATTGTTGTACAGTCGCCGCCGTGTATCCGTGTACATATTATATATGTGTGTGTGTGTGTATAATAATACAATAATAATATGTTATTATAATATTAAACCATAATAGCCGTAATACTTGATGATCGCGTCATTATTATTATTACTATCGTCGTCGTTGTACGTGCCGTGTCTCGGCGTAGTAAAACACTAGGCGTGGTCCATTATTGCGGTGGTTGTTTTCTTGTAATATACGTATACCTATACACTATACTACAATAGTCAAACGTTAGATGATTATTATTATTATTATTATGTTCGATCGTTTTAGCGTGGGCGGGCAGGTTACACTGTCGTCTTATACATATATACAAAGCTGCAATCGAGTCGACTAATTTTTTTAACTCGTCGAGTTAAGGCGATAGTGGTGATACAGATCGATTTAAGTCGAGTTTGGAGTTAAAATTTACTTCTTTTATTTTTTTTTTTAAAAAATGTCGAAAAATAATTTTACTCGGCTTCGATAAAAATAACTATTATGTATAATTAACTCATTTGAAATTCCATCCAATAAAACCGCAATAAGATAATTAGATATAAAAGGATAAATACATAAAAAAAAACATATACAAGAAGAGATACACGCGCCCTATTGGCCGTATCGCTTATTTTGTTTAGTATGCATACCGATACCTTATATAAGTTATAGTTACATAGGTATATTCTGTTTATATACAATATTATAATTGAACCTATAACTATATATCTACCTATATTTGATATTTGATTATCATTGAAATCTAAAAATAGTGCATTTAACGATTTGAGATTCTATTATTATTATTATTATTATTTGTTGAAACAATTGTTTGTAATTTTTACTTAGAATATAGGTACATTTAAAACTCATAAACCACGAAGTTTGTATTTTGTATATTAAATTAGGAAAAATGTAACGCGTGACTATAAAATTAATTAACTGATTAATAACTGTATATCATGGGAAAAAATCAACTTATTATTAAGTTAGAACTTGGAAATTACTTTAAACAAAACAAGTAATTTGTTATGTAAATTAGTTAAAAGTAACTTAACTTAAACTGATTAACTTGTTAATGACCAGCCTTACTATATTGCATATATACACAACAAATTAAATGAATGCTACATACCAATAAATTGTTCGTGAAAACTATTTTGCGTGAAAAGAACCACTCAGGTTACAGACTACAGTCATAGTTCAAAAACGATACTCATATAATAATTCTATTATTAATTTTTCAGTTATTTAATATCTTATTCCTGCACTTTGTTATTAAATTTTAAAACTGTTATTAGGCGCACTAGCCCGTTTGAAAAAAAAAATAAAGTAAAATAATTTTCATGATACAGAAAACAATATTAATCATGTCGTAATGTTTTTATTTATTTAATTTCATAATGTTAAAAAAATATATATTGTTAGGTTTGAAATGGGTTTAAAAATAATAATAACTTTTTTGCTGTATTTGTATAAATGATATCAAAAACAAAAATGGTAATACTTACTAAGCAAAATATATTGTCATTTTTACTATGTATAAATTTAATTTTTTTAATATATATGACTTAATCTTTTATAAGCGCTGGTTCTTATTTTTATAAAACCGTTTTTCTATATAATCTTATAACTACGCAACAATCAATAATACTATAGATGTGGGGCCATTTTTAAGTTATCTATTCTTTGAATTAGTATTTAATTATATTTAAGATTGAAAACTTTTTTCAATATGACATTACAATTTTCTTAAACAAACCCCTAATTAACTATTAGTATGTCTGTAATTAATATGTCGTCTTCGTCTAACTAACTCATAATTTAGTATAGTACCCGTTTAGAAGAATCCATTTTACTCTGTTATTTTTAATATTACGGTGAAATGACCTATTAACAAATTTAAATGTAAGAATATATTATCTGAGACTATGTAAGTTTTTATATGAATGTTTTTTTAAATGAAATAATTATGGAGCAAGTTATGAGAATTTTAAAATTGTAAAGTTTTTCGTGAATTTACGTCGTTCTCTTTACGATTTTTACCGTAGTAGGTAGATTGGCATGCAATAATTTATCGATACGACAATAACTTTCATAATTATCACGAAAAATCAAACTAAATAAAGTAATATATTATTATATAATATCTATGTATAAACTTTATACTGGCATATATGAATCCGTGAAGCCGTGAAGGTATTTCACTGGAAACAACGACTGAAGCGTAATAAATTATAATTTTAATTTTAATTTTCTTTTTTGTTTGTTCTTACTTTCATATTGTTTAGCTGGTCATTTCCCGCATCATATTTCGATGTACTTTATTACAAGTGTTATTTTTATTGTCCAAGGAGAGGTCAGAGATTTGTTATACATTTACAGATTATATCGTTACAATTTACAGCTTTCATTACCTTTTTTATGCGTATGTATCTTGGTATCTATATATATAGTCCTTCGTATATACTCAGAGATGTTGTAGTCTTAAAAGAATTACTTTTTAGAAATCTGCACGCACTATTATTAGAAAGTTATTTTATAAATATAATCTTTTTAATATTATCGTTCATAAAAATAACTAAACGTAATACTAAGATTTTATTAAAAAATGTCAAAACTCAATACCTACTATACACAGTACATACTATGTATATTAAATGCAAATTATATATTTGAATTAAATATGTTGGTAACTTATTTTGTTCAAACTTTAAAAGGTTAGATTATAAGACCAAAAACTAATAAACCGTTTAAGTATACAATGTTTAATATATTAAATAATACTATTAATTATAAGATGGGAAATCCTCTCGTGACCAAGTGCCGGGGCTTGGGCATTCATATCGATCGACTCGCATTAGTGCAAAATTGTACTCTGGACTCTGGTATACTCGTATATTATTATTTATTTTAAATTTGAAAGCAATAATAAATAATCGCATTCCATGAGCGTTTTTGAACGGAGTCAAGATGTCCATAACTTAATATATTCGATTTACAAACTACGTTATTAAATAGGAAATAAATTATAGCGAAAAATATAATATTATATATTTTCGAACAATTGTATAATTATTTTTCTGAAAAATTAATTTTATTTTAAACCGCGCGTACATTTACTAAATTTTGCGAAAATGTATCCAAATTCCAATATTTATGTATCGTATGTAATAGATAGAAATAATTAAATCAATTACATATTTTCTTGTGAGGTATCGTTTTTCCAGTCATATAATATGATATAAGTATCCAGTCTATGTCACAAAAAAAAAAAAAAAAAATGCGCTATGAAACGTAACGTTTGGTCTAGGTATATACTCATGAATAACTGTATAAGTAGGTAGGTATGTAATATTATAACATGTGCTAATGAGCTGATCAAATAAATCTGAAACCAAAAACCAATAAACAGGTTATATAAACTATTTAATGAAATTTATTACGCATTAGTTAGGTACCTAGTCAAGAAACGCTCTTCTACAAATTAAAACTATTAAAACATTTTAAGTTCTAAGAATAACTATTGCTGTCTAATATAGTTACATTTAAATATAACAAAATAATATTATTATAGACTATAGACAGTTAAATTATTTATGAAATTACGAAAAGAAATCGTTCGTGTGACTAACAAACACGAAACTGAGATTTTCAAAGGCTATATTAAATTTAAATCTCAAAAAAAAAAAAAAAAATCTCGTTAATTATAATGTACATACATTAGTCATTACAGAGTAAATAATTATCGCGTGAGTGAAACCAAGACGGTTACAGTAATAATTATACTATATTATTGTTGCGCACTAATTATCACTGTTCTCTTTTATATGGACCAATAACCATTGTAGGGTAGCAATGAATTCATTGCTGTGGTTTGATATTGCATATTAGATATCCAATGTAATAGTTTACAAATTTGTAATTGATAAAAAAAACAACTAAAGATACTGGATATTTATACATAAACCAATAAACCACGAAAATAATGTTCTATTACAACAAAACTATATAATATACATATATAAGTAATCTACATCATATATCATATCAAAGATTTTTAAAAATGTAATAGTTTTAAAATAATCATTGCATTTTTATTATTTATAAAATATTTATTATTCGTATTATTTATATATTGAATATAAATCGTTGATTAATCTTATTTATCAACAATAATACATACTGAATATTTCTTACATTATCGTAGTTTATTAAACAGGCGTTGCTCTTAAAATTACATAATATTTAATTTTAAGTATTACGAATTTATAGTATGTACAAATTTTAATTGGCAACCGTATGTAAGACAATAATTAAAATTTACGAGGCAATCTAGATTCATTTAATAGACTAAAACTACGACGTTGCGTTCTTTCTATTATTATTTTGATATTACATATCTCATTTAGATTTAGGTACAATATAGCATTGTACATTGTTCTAATCAAAACAATAATATCATATCATTGTAATTGTTAACGAAAACACAATCTTATATTGTGTCGAGGATGACAATAATATTGATTACATCATCGTCTAAACTTATTTAAAATGTTGTAATTTATCATGTACACACTGTGTAACGGTTGTTAAAATATCTATTATATTGTATTTCTATAGTGTGTTTGTGACTGCAGATATATCTATAATATGTTAATTGTTAGGTATAATATGAGCTTAGAAATAATTTGTTTTCGATTTAAGTGCTTTTTTGTTAAGTACTGGCATAAAACTGATAATAATAATAAAAAAAAAAACTATAAAATACTTTGGTATCATAATTTATATTTTATAATGGATTTTTAAAAATATATTAGTTTTAAGATCGTTATCGTATTATTAATATTTTTAATTATTATTAAGTTCTCAAAGCTTCCAAAAATTTCTTATAAAGCATAGACACAGTAAGATAGTAGCTGTATATAGATTATTAATTTAATATAGTTTATACAGACTTTAACTATAGGTCTACATAGATAGGCACTTATTTAAAATTTGTTTTAACTCTATAAAAACGTCACTTATTAGAAACGTTTATACATATTCTGAGCAAGGAATGTAAAAGTTTTAGAAAATTATGTTTTTATTTTTTTTTTTTAAATATTTTTGTTCATTTATTTTTTGTAGATAGTAAGTCAGATTATTCTATGGAAATTACATGTGATCTTTTGATTTTTTCGTGATTTCATAATATACCGTATACCTATGAACAAATCGTAACATATTATTTATGATTATGATAAATACAACCGTTTTTCATAGACTCAATTTTGGTTATTATTATAACTTTAAAAATATTAATACTACGGAAGGTTAATACTAAAAATTGTAATAAATGAAGTGGACGGATACTAGAGGATAAAACCAATACATCGTCGCATTAGTTATAATCACTTAAAATGTATAAATGATAGTTGGTGTGAGCGTGTGTCCACTGTTTCCAGTACAACTAATACATATTATACTCGTACGTTTTACGTATACACGATTGCTAAATGGCGCAACTATACCTATAGTTGTTTTACTCGGTATAATTTTCGAATTCCGTAGTGATTTATAATAATTATACTCCGTCCACCGTTTATCATTGACTGTCGTTTATATTGTATTCTATACACATCGTTTATACATTTCCATATCACACTATATAGTTTAGGAACACTCAATATAATGAATGCAAACTAATCAGAGGCCAAATTTTGGGTAGGAACAATATTTCTGTAATTATATAATATATTATAAAATATACAAACTAAAGGCGATATATGTACCGAAGACGCATCATATACTATATATATTTACACATCATGATGGGGTGTAAGTCTGTCTAAGTGTAAGAAAACGGTGAACCAATTTTCATTTGATCGCACACACGAGCTCATTATCTAGTGTAGTGTTGTACGGTAGAAGTCTGCGGTGACCTAATCTTATTTTAATATTGTTCGTTGTCGTTTACAGAGTGCGAGTAATAAAATGTCACGTTTCTCCGTACGCACTTCCTAATCTCGTCATGGCGTCGGTGGCGCGAGGCGCAGCTGTGCGCAAGGAACCGGTGGACGGGGTGGCGCACCGTCGGCGGAGAGAGCTGCAGGTGGTCCGGGCGGAAACGGAAGCGTGCAGGCGGACGACCGAGCGCCTGTGCCGGCGCATATCCGACGACCGGACGAAGCTGGACTCGGCGGTCGCGGAATACGGGCGCAGGTCGGCGGAACTGGCCAAGCGGCAGTCCGGGGCGCACGATCGGCTGGTGGCCGTGCTGCACGGACGGTCGGAGGCCGAACGCCGGCGCGCCGCGGTACACGATCGCGCGGAGAACGAGCTGAGAGCGCGGCGGACGGCCAGCACGGTGCGCGCGTACCGGTTGGACGCCAGGTGGCAACAGCTTCACGGCCGGTATCGCGGGTTCGCGATGGACGTGTTGGAAGCGGGTCGACGGCCGTCGTCGCCAACGCCGCCGCCGCCGACGCCACCGGCCGGGGCTGCGCGGCGCCGGCTCGGGCCCGCCAAACAGGGACGCCGTTTCTTCGCGCTGGCCGACCAGGTGGGCACGCAGTACCGGCGCGAATCGCTCCGGACGTCCCGGTCGTTGCTCAGGCTCATGTCCGGGTACATGCGGGAAACGTCGGCGGGCGGCCAGTCCCGGTCCCGCGGCGATGGCGGCCAGCTGTCGTTGGACGTGCTGGACGACGCCGAACCGGTACAGGTGTTGGACAAGCTTCGCGTCATGCAGGAGCAGTGCGCGAGGATCGCGGAGCGCGTGCGCAGGCGGACTACGACCGGGCGGGACGAGCAGCACTCGGCGGAGACCGGCGGCGGCGGCGGCGGAAAACGTCCGCAAGCCGAAGTGCTGTCGGAAGCGCAGCGCACGGTGACGGCCGGCCGACAGTACTTGGACCGGATACGGCGGTTGATGGACGCGGCCATCGGCGAGGTGGAACGCGAGCAGATCGCGTTGCGGAGACTGTTGTGCGCGACGTGCGCGACGTGCGTCGGCAAAAGAGCGCCGTTGCGGTACGGTTCGTCGCCGGTCACCGAAATCGCGGGACGGCTCGAGCGAGCGTGTTTCGAGCTGTTCGCGCGACTGGACAGGGCAGGTGCGCCGGGCCTGCGGTGTACGCCGGACCGGGTGCAGGCGGCGGATGGCCGGGCGGACCGCCGCGGCGCGGCTGTCCACGACGTGGTCACGTTGTGCTTGCGCGCCGTCCACGAGCAACGCGTGAACGCCGTGCGCAGCATTCGGGACACTGAGCGCCGAGTGGGCGACTTCCGCAAAGCCGTGGCCCGGCTGCTGTTGGCGGCCACGCCGAGAAGCGATTTGGCCACAGCCGTGACGCGACCGCCGCACTGCAAGCGCAAAACGTCGGCGCCGCAGATCCGAGCGACGAAGTCCGGTGGCTTCCGACGGCGGCCGCCGACCGCGGGGCCTTTGAGCGGCAAAACGTCGGTCACCTCTCCGAAATCGCCGTTGCGGACGAAATATTATAATTACTGCGAAGGTGCCACTACCGAAAATGCAGTGGTCGTTCCGACCGCGGTTACGATGCTATGTCCCCCGTCTATTGGTATCATACAGTACGAGTGACGTGTATGTGTGTGTGTACAACTGACTGTTTGGGTGTTATAATATTTTTCGATTTATTTTTACGCAAAAAACGAATTTATTACGTAATAGGTGTTGTACATTTGTAACCAAACGGCCCACGAGTCTCAGCTGATTGATTCAATTGAGTATTGACTATTGAGATCATCGCCGAAATTCAGATCGATGTTAAATGAAAATCTTAGAATTTTCTTAATTAAAACTATCCATAAAAAATAAACAATATGGAAAAATTAAAAGTAAGATTAAAAAAAGAGTACGAAAATATGTATGAAAAAAGATAATAATATTACTTTATTTTATATTAGTATAATTATTAGTATAATATATTGGAATATTACTTAAAGGCTAAAAATTGCCTAGAATATACTTTTATTATTTATTTATTTTACTAGTGTACATATACCTAATATATACTTATTGCTAGAATAATTAACTATGGTTTTTATTAAAATTAAAATTCATTGTTGGGAAAACCTTATAGCTTAAGTCAAAATTATTGTGATGAAATTAATTTTAAAGTGATTTGATGTTAAATTAATTACATTTTATAGTAAATAATTTATGCATAATTTAAGTTACAATTTTGCAATAAATACAATTATGGAATAACATAGTTGTTACTATACATTTTTTTAATACAATTTATTATGAAACAATATTTATAATGTAATAAGTTTATAAATATATATCATATATATTAGGTATTTAAAAAAAATTAATTTTTAATAAATAGTTATTTGTAAAATGCATTATTATTTAAAATACAATAAAAAAAAGTATAAATAATTAGGTATATTATAGTTATTTATTTTATTTCATTTTTTACTTTTTATGTACTAAAAACATAATTTTTAAGCACTAGTGATACTTTTTAAAATAATAAGTAACTTTTAGCTTTAATGAAGTTTTTTTTTTATTTAAAAGTACATATCTCGAACAAATAAAAGTGTAACTTAAGAATAATTAAATTATAATTTTGAAAAGTAAATTGTACCTAATATAATTGAATTACCAAAATAACTTATTTCCGTTATTTAACACTGTTAAAATTTAATCTTAAACTTTTGAATTTATTATTATTCCATAGTTTTTTTCAGCAATACCTTTTTTTTGCTTACTGGTTCTCGATAATATTTTTATTTTATATCAAGATCGGTTAGGTGATCTAATTTTTCATTAGAAAAAGTTTGGCTTTATTTTCATCAGTTTTAATTGAATAAATAACAAATATCTTTATTTAATTTAAAATAAATATAAAAAAAAATAATATCAGTTAGGAAATACGATTCTTACAATATGTTTAAGGTATTAATAGAATAAAATATGTTTTACTGATAACATTTGACGATAAGATTAATTTAATGATATAATATATAATTTATTCATTTTATTATTTAGTATTGTCGGATAACTGCAGTCAAAGCTGTAAATTTCATCAGAGCTAGAGCCTTATATAACCGACTTTTCAAAGTTTTATGTCAAGAAATGGAAGCTGAACGTAAAGTTCTGTTTTACTATACAGAAGTATGTTGGTTTTCCAGACGACAAGTTACGAAACGTTTGTATGAACTTCGATAAGAATTTCCTTATTTTTTAAAAGAAAGTCAGAGCTCACTGTCAAAATATTTTGATAATATTGAGTTTAATCATAGATTGACAATATTGGTATACTTAACACTTTAACAGATATTTTTGGTCATTTAAACAAAATGAATACATCGATTCAAGAACTAAAAGTAACAAATATGGAAGCAAATGAAAAAATAAATGCATTTTTAAATGAAATTCCTTGTGGAAAAGAAGATTTAAAAAGGAAAATTCAGCTAACTTTCCAACATTTGAACATTATTTTCAAAAAACAATATTTCTTTGTCCAGTTCCATACAAATATACATTTATCACCTGAATGTACTTAAAAATGTATTTGATAATTATTTTGATTCTACCTACTTGTTCAAAATTATTTAATGGTTACACAATCCTTTTATTGTAGATTTAAATATAATTGATGATTTAGATCTCGTTAGTAAATAATAATTTAATAAAAAATAAAGGAGATATGATTATTTACAATTGTACCGTAGAAAACTTTGCTTCTGTGTTTATTCTATCTAAAATCAAAATAGATGATATATTTTCTGTTAAAGTCTTCGCTGACAATATGAGTTTTTTGCCAAGTTACATGTTTTTTCGAATTTTTTTTTGACATATTCGAGTTGTACGTTAGGATTTAAATGTTTGATAAAAGTTTATTTTCTTTTATAAGAACTTCGACTTTTGACTTTTCTAAAAACTTTATAATAATGCTAGCGCTGTATGTATTTGGTGAGACAGCATTAAGCTTATGTTGGTAACTTAATATTATTTTTAAAAGTAAATTCATCAGTTGGTCCTATTTTATTTTTATTTGTTCACAATATCCTAAGTAATTTTGACTTTTGGCTTTTATGAATATTAGAAAGGGAATTTTCTGATGGATTCGTTAACCTTGTCGGTTTCTATTTCATTTAATCATTTTGTGATTAACTTTTAAACTATCTGTTAGGAAATAGAAGAAGAACATTATTTGTTTTGTAATTTTAATTGTTTTAGTTGATAGCGATAATCTGGTTGAATTTAGACACCTGAGTGATTTGCAAATTACAAGATGACTTCAATCTAATTGTAATCGAAAACTTTATCTAATTAATTTGCATCATTAGTATTAGATTTTAGATTAGATACTATCTTAGACATTTTGCTATACTCTGTAAAGATTATTAAAATTAGTATAAAGATTAAAAAATACTGAATTATATTTATATAGATGAAGCCAAGTAGGTCGGTTACGAGTGTGGATTTAATTACTTAACTACTTATAAATTATAATTCACAAAAAAGTATTTTTCTGAGGTTTTTGACCTCGGAAGAACGACATATTTTTTTCCCCGTTTTGTTGGTAATTTTCACAATAAAAATGTTGAAGTTATTGATATGAATTTTAGTAAAATATATTTAATTTTATATTTTTGTTCAAAAAATAATTGCAAATCTCTATTACATTGTTATAAGTACTCCTATTAGTCCTATTATATTGAAAATTATATAATAGCATTACCTACCTACGTCCTACATATTAGGTCAATTTATACTCGACTTATTTATTAATCAATATAGTTAAACAGTAGATACAATAAATCAGAAAATATGTACTAAGATTTGTGGAATGTAATAATTAAGAAAAATTAGATATACAAAATACGAATATCCATATGGATTTCGACAATTGAACATAGTGCATTATTTTAATTAAATATATTTCCAGAGATTATTTTCATTTTATTCATAAAAATATATAATTACTCTAAACTGTAACTAATATATTACCATACAATATTTCTCTAAAAATGATCGCTTACATAATGTAAATTTACTTAAACCATCGATAGATTTTATTTTTTATAATAAAATTACAGAACACATGTCACTACAAAAGATATAAATAATATTAATCACATTTTTTTTTTTTATGTAGGAGGAGTTGGTAGGTATAAATTTATCCTGAGCTTACTGATTAAAGGAGCGCTATTTTTTTTTAGTTATCATGTAAAAACACAAAATTTAACATGGATGTAATAAATAGGTATGGTATGGTGTATTGGAGATACAATGTAATCGATCGGAAGGAAGTTCCAACTCGGTGGTTACGCTTTTCATTCCTTATAAAAATACTATGCCCATAGGCTTAAATTGGGGGGAGGTTTTAGGTGTGATTAGGACCCCTGATTTTGAAACTATTTTATGTTAATCAAAATTTTAATAGTAACAGAATATATCTATAACCATAAGATAACATAAAAAATAAAATAAAAGGACTTAAGCACCCCCAGTTTTTTCATTGGAATTGCGCCCCTGATTACGCCGCTATTACTCTATAGTTATATTTTATAGCCTTTTGTTGGATTCACATAACAGTACTGTCGGTACTACACCATGTTACCATTTACACATGCCCTATACATTACATATATTTTATTATTTATGTAGGTTACTAATTTCGGTACCGTAAGTTTGGTAGTGTTGGTACTTAACGCAATATTTTTACAATTTATTGAATTTTTTTAATTTTACAAGTGTTGACATATCTTGGAAGAATTAAGCTGGCTTAACATTTCGAATTTCCGAAATATCAAAAGAAGTAATATTAGAAGTACACGTTCCAAGCGAACTGCAACTGTTTGAATTTTTTGATAAAATAATAATTATTAAAAGTTCGCGAATTTAAACTAAAAATAGTGAATAGTGATCCCTAGTTCCTACTACTTAGGTAGTGTATAAAATAGAATTTCGTATATGTATGTTATACCATGTATTTATTTATTTTAAATTCCTAAAAATCTGCAATTTACATTGATTTTACATCGATATATTATATCCAGGTAGATCCATTTTAGTATTAGTTGTATAAATTAGACATTTGATGAAAATAAAAAACTAGAAATGATTCAATGACAAACAGCTCCAGTCAGCAATTGATAGTTTAATAAGTAGGTATTAAGTACAAATATTTTTAATAGTAATTATAAACATCAATATTGATCTTCAATCTAAACTTTCGTTTTTTTTCTGTTTTAAAGCATCCTAAAACAAAAAAAAACATTAATAATTTTTAGATACACATAATATTGTGAACAGAAATATGTAATAACAATTTATATTTTTCATGACTAGGGTTTATGTTTCTTACATTATGCATGTTTATATAAGGTCTAGGTAGCTATAGAATAATAAAGATAAGATATACATTTATTTTGTGAAATGACAAAATAAGTACAACGATGGGTTTTTCATATTTTTACATATTATTGTAAATATAACAAGTTAAAATGCTTATAAATTTAAGCTAGAGATTACTTAAAAATTAAAATATCTAAAAAAAAGTCTACAATCGTAGGTTTAAGCATAGATAATATTCTTACCTATAACTTTAATAATGTGCTTATCAATTTAATGTTAAAGCTAACAACACACAATTGGTTCTACTAAATGCAAATTTGTCATGTTGTAGGTTTGTACGGTTGCATTTTCATGATTAATAATAAATATACTTTTCATTTTTAATAATTATAAATTTATAAATCTTCAAATTTTATTTTATCTTACATTTTTTTTCATAATTACTAATTAAAGATATTAAACGTGTATTTTGAACTTAGATCATCGTTTGTTATTTTAAATTGCGCATACTTTTATCAACATTTAAGTGTAATAAATTCCCGAATCTTATTGATGATACTTTGATAAGAACTTAATTATACTTTTTATGTGCGTAACTTATGGCCACAGAAGTGCCTCAAGAACATTATTATAATGCATTTTTTTCATATCTAAAATAATATTAAATTAGTTGTAGAAATAATTTTATTTATTTATTTATATTTCAGACTTCGTTGCAGTTTGATAATTTACTCAAGAGTTTTTAAAACAATTAAAATATAATTCACAAGTTCACTAAATTATTTTTTAATAAAATAAGTACTTAATTTAGAAATACCATATCAATTTAAAATGTAAATTGTATAATTTGATGGAAATTGTTATATTAAAAATTCTTCAAATATAAAGTATTTGTGAACCATAAAATAAGTATTAGGAAGAGTTGGGGTATGCTGAGCACTTCCCAGTTTTAAAATTATACCCTCCCACTCTACAGAATGTAAATTAAAACGATCTTTTTAAAATACACTAGTAGATATATAGAAATAGAAAATTGAACTGAAAAAAATCACCATTACAAAAATTGTGCCCATTTATTTCTAACTAAAATTTTAGGGTTAAACAAACACAATAATCGACTGAGATGTAGAATGTGATTCACGTTCAAAAAATTACCCTATAGAGTGTTCACCAATTGTGTTTAAATTAAAAATATATTTATAGAATTTAAAATTAATTGTAAAACTATACCAACAATTTATTACCTTGAAACGTTCTTCAAACAATGAAAGTTCGGCCAAAAGATCAGTTACAGAATTGGTTAAAGCGTCTTGTGGTGTATATTCAGAACTTTTTGTTTGTACACGAAGTTCAAATTTATGTTCCAAAGGATGTGGTTGTTTATATCCGGCAAATAGTACTCTGGGGTCTTTAAGCAGTTGACTAGTCAATAAAATAAAAGTATATTATCATTAATTTGTCAATTCGATAACAATGGTAAATTATCAATTTCAGTCGTTATTACTATCACTTACTTTCTGATCATGTTTCCCAATGTGTGATCTTCTTTGTTTATAGTGAATATTGCTGCATTCATGACTTTTGTATCCAATTCCTTGACAATTCTAAAATAAAAATTAATATGATTATGATGGCTATATAGATAAATAATAATTCTAGCAAACTCACTTTTTTTCCCCGTCATACAATAAAAATGATTCAAACGTTGGCGGTGAGTTCATTTTTACTGTTTATTTTTGAAGAGCTTAAATTTAATTTGAGTGTGACTGTCTTAGTGCTGAAAATCTTAATAATACAAGCGATTCTTGGGTGCTCTCCGACGTATAATACAAATATATCTGTTGAATGATTTCATAGGTTGGTGTATAAGCATAAACAGCGTACAAATAATTGATTCTCGTATGTGGCGCCCCCATTGCAACGTCCCTAAATTTAGGGAGATAGTCATTGGGTGGTCGCAGGCAGGGTTGCGGGTCGTGGGTAGGGTGAGATTCCGCGTGAAACGGTATTGTGAAATATGAACTGATCAATACACAATGATACGTCCAACGTTCTGACGTAGTATAAAGTGTAACATGGTGACTCACCGTGGAATTTTCTTATAAGCGTATCCCAATGCGGATTGAGATTGTTTCAATATAAATATGAAAAATTCTACACGAATTAAAGCATTAGATTACATTTTGTACAATATTGATATAATATAGAAACAAGCTCACCACAGCTGTCGCATTTTGTTATGTGTACTAATTTAATTATTTATTAAAAAAATTACTCCATTTTTTTTTTGTCCGTGCTTATTATAAATTGTCACAAGTTGAATATTTTAATTAGAATAGGTTAATATTGTATAATTTATAGAAACTAGACAGTTTGTTTCTAAAATACAATACATTAAATTATGGTTGTCAGGATTAGGAAGTTCATATTGTAGATGTACTTCCCTCAAAGGATAATATGAGAGCGTAAAAGTTTAATTTTGAAACTATTTTTGAAAATTGAAAAATTCTGTAAAAGTCAGGGTATCAACATACATTTTTAAAATCATAAATGTCTTATTGTGTGATTGTGACTTCAAATAGTCCAAATACATGAAGAATATTAGTAGCCTCACCAGTCTAAACACTACCCTTATTGTTGGACTTAATTTTTGTTTCATTTTGAATTATTATTACATTATGTACAGATATGCTAAATAATTGAAGTTTGGATGATTAGCTTTTAATGTCACTATATCAAGATTTAATTCACTAATTATCACCCGAGAATTTTTTTCTGTTTTCAGTTGTTTAGTTGATGTCTGTAATACTCAACCTTAAATTCTTCTATAACTTTAATAGTTTATTGAAACTGACAAACATCACCCATTAGCTTTTACCATTAGCTATTATTTTTATGTAAATATTTGTTTTATTATAATAATATATATTTTAATTTAATTCTCAAGATTTATAACATAGTTATAAATTGATTTGTGAAAGACATTAAATGAATGGGATGAGTCTGTTAATCACTATAAATGTTTAAATTTCAGAATAAAATTATCAACAACCACTTATAAATCATTTCCCACATTGTTTTTTGTTCGATACTTGCATTTTGTCAGTGACTTCGGAAAACTTAGTTTTATGTAAATAAGAAGTCAAAAACGAAATTAAAATACGTTGAGCCATATCAATTAAAAAAATGATTTTTTTCTATTATTGCCAATAACTTATTGGAGACAAAATGATTGGTCTATTCTATTCTGGTAGTATTTACCAGATAATTCTGCTAATTACCGCTTTAAAACTATTGTCACAAGATAACTTAATCAGACTTTCTTCTTAGGTAAAAATGAATTCTGATGGTGTTATGGAGTTGAATGAATTTTAAATCAATGATTATTTATCAATGTTTTAATTATTTAAATATTTTTAGATCTAGATAACAAATTATGATTGGGTCTTCAAAAATAGATTTCATATCTTGAGAGATTTCAACTTTATTAAAAGTCAAACTCTGTTGCAATGTGGAAAAATAATTTTTCCTCGTACATTTATTCATTTTTCATCTCCGTGGTTTGGATGTTTTTTTCAAAAATCTGATTTGCTTACAATCAATTTCAAAAGGTACATATCATTTTCCTGCAAATATAATTCGATACATACAGTTTCAAGCAGTCTATCAGTTCATCTAACCAACTAATCTAAGGCCACCCCCAATTTCATAAAATAAAGACTAAATTGAAAATTTATAAATATATCTGTAAATCATTAACTAACACTAGTAATTTTGCACGAAGTAAAACGATTAAGTTCATTATTTGCCAAAAAACAAAAGATTGTATCTCAAGAAATATTAGATGAAGGTAAAGTGGTATTTTTAACCCAATATTTTGTCTACTTGACAAATAAAAGCTGATATTGAAAAGTATGCATAATTGTCTGGATGCTGATAAAAACCACATTATTCGAATACCTTAATGAAGTATGTGTATATAACTTTTAAGAGAACTTTGGTTTTAAATTATGAATAGTTCTATTTTTTAGAGAAATTAGTTCATTACGCAAAGACGTAGGTATTTTCAGACCTTAAGCTGTTGATTTATTTATTAAGAAGATACCGATACTGTCTTAAGGTCACCAAATTCAAGTGTTTGAAAATTGCATAACAACTTACATTAATAAAAACTTTGCTCTTGCTTTTGCTAATAAATACTTAGTTACTTCGTAACTTTTTATCAGCTTTGATAAAAGTGAAGAGGAACCTAAATACCTCGATTCCAGATGAATTAATATTTAAAAGTATTTTTTCTTTAGCCACATTTTTCTACCACAATTTTTTTTAATAAGTGTTAACTGTATTTTGAGAGTAGCAAATGAATATTGACAAATCGTAATAGGTATGTTGAATGTTTTATTAGCAGTTGTGTAACATTTTCTTCTTTAAATTTAGAGAAACTGTTCGACCTGATCCAATAATATATTTTCAAATTTCTGATGTATTCGTAAATGTTAAACCAGAATCAGATCGCGATGTTCTGGTGCTACTGGAGTTTTAAATACTGGGTTATTTGTTTTATATGTAATATAATTAGAGAAATGACCAGTGGAGTCAATGACACTAAGAATATTTCATTTATGCTGAATTTTAAATTGCTTTCCAAACATATTTTTTAGTCGCGGAACAACGAATTTAAGTACGTACGTTTGCACCATCTAATATTTTAAAATTTAATAGATTCAGTCAAATTGAAAGAGCTATCAAGCAACAATGATAAACTGTCTGTTTTTTACACCTATTGGCAGAGGCTTATTTACAATTAGGTATGCTAAATTATCTATGCTGAGTTTTATTCATTTTCAGTGCCTAGTTGCTAATGTCTCAAAATTATTAACTATTGTAACAAGAAAATAAAATTTAGGTATACAAATTATGTAATAAATAACACATTAAGAATAAAAAAACAACAGCCAACAAATACGATAGTTGTATTTACTTAGTGTTTACTTCATATTTACTAATCAGTGTACGGGCGATCGTTATAACGCTACAGATTAGAATTAATGAATCTTCGCATTCGAATTTTATGCGGCAAATAAAGATTAAAAATCACAACAATTACTGAATTCCGTGCGAGATTAACTTTTTATGAAACCGAGTTGTGTGTGGCATTAATGATAACTAATATAATATGCATTTTATAGGTTTTTACACTTTATTAAATAGGTAAGTATCTTTATGAAATGTGTGGGATACCACTGGTTACCGCAAAAATAACCTTTCGACTAAATTATAAAAAATGATATTTCTTTTTCAGAACTTATACATTTTATGAATACATTAATTTATTATAATATATAATCTATAATCTACTATAAAATACAATTTATTTTCTCTGACATTATAACATTATAGTATCTTATAAATTATAATGTTCAACATTTACTCATGTATTTAATCAAAATAAATAATAAATACAATGAAGTTAATTATTGATAATTTAATAATTACATTATTTGGCTAATCCTTTGCATACTTATTGTACTAAGTAATTCAATATAATTAGTAATTATACTATAGATAGTATTATAAAAATACTCGGTCAATTAACAGTATAAATTATATTATTTATTTTAAGATTGATATATTGGTCAATGGTCATATACTGATATACTCATTTATTATTGTTAATGTATAATGATTTTAAAGTTATTATGATCGACATTTACAGTATAAATGTTACTTTTTAAAAAGTATATAATTTATATAACTGGACAATTTGAACGATCGTTAAAAAACTTATTATTGATTTTAATAAATTAAATATATTATAAAAAAAATTATATAAAAACTATTTTAATTAATGAAATTTTATATCTTAATTCTTAAGATAGTATTATTTCTAAAACAAATATTAAAAAATGTTAATACTTAGGTACCTATAAGGCTATAAATAGGTTTATCCCTTCACAGTTCCGTTTATAGGCAACATCAGCTGATGGGGTATGAGTATGCAGTTGTCTCCTCAAAAAGTAATGTATAGACGTAAAAGTATTTTATAATTTTTAATCTATGATAGAATTTAAGTCGAAGGAAGTAGCTCTGACGCTTTGCTATATAAAAAGTTTCTAATGAATCTCGTCGTTGAATGGGTTACGGATATTGATGTGTTAGATTTAAATTCAACAATCTCTCATTGCTTACAAAAAATGATTCTGAGCAGTGACGATATGTGGACGGTCTATTAGGGTGTGTTAAAATTTGTAGTTTAATAATTTCTATTTCTATTATAGTAATACCTTAGGTTATGTCAAAAACATCAAGCACCTAGGTTTATTATGTTATTAATTTTTATATTTTCATATTTATATCTAATATTTTTAGCTTATAAGACAATACCAAAAAAATACCAAAGAATTTATAATGTCGGGAACATACATCTTAGATAAATAATTATTATTAATATAATAATATATTTATAATATATAATATATAATATGTTCAATGTTCGTGATATAAATAGCTTAAAATGATTTTAATTGATTTGAATTTTTTATTGTGCAAAGAAAATAATATTAAAGGTAATAACAAAAATTGCACGTATCTACCATCAAAATTTTTTTATTAGGTACATATCCAATTTTGTTGTCGAAAAGAAGACTTCAGTCACTTCTAACAAAAAAATAAAAAATTATGCACAATAAATGCACGGTCACGGTGGCTGATGTATTCATATACGATACTGTGTATTATACTATTATATATAGGTATATATATATATATATATATATAGAGAGAGAGAGAGAGAAATGAATATAAACACAAATGCAGAATAAAAGGGAAGTAGGTACACTTATATTAGCAGGCACTCAAAAATAATAATTTATAAAAAAACAAATAATTCAAGTGGATAGGTAAATATTTGTCTAAGGACAGGCATGGCACCTACTTGGTCATACTTATCAGGCAATATTTGTATTATTATTTATTTTGTGCGACCCACTTACCTTTAATGGACCAACGAAGCAATCGACGTTCACACTTAAAATCTACAAAGGTAGAATTGTTGAGCTATCATAGTGAACATTAAAAATTCGAATAAAAAAAAAACTATTATTGAGTATTACCCCTATATATATCCAACTACTACAGACCTTATGAATTTGTTTGATTTCAATCGTTTACAGATAAATCTGGTTTATAAATCATCTCCCCGATAGACAGTTACTGTGAACTATAATTATACATACACAATTTATTATAAAACTGAAACTAAAAATAAAAAAAAAAAACAATTTTCTTGTAGCTACCTTTATTAACGCTCTCTAGTGGCCCGGTTATTCACCAATATACCTGTCACGCCAGTGTCGTTCACAGAGCGTATGACCTGTGTCACTATCACTGCCGTCGAAGATTCAAAAAAATGATTATTTATTGAAGTAAACGAAAACATATTGAACATCATGATACAGACTTATGATGCGAACTGCGTTTACCTGCATACAAGGAAACGATTTTTTTTTTATTATTATTATATAAAGCTAATAAAATATAGTATATCTTAATAGTAATTTTTGAACTATAAATAAAAGAAAATTTAATATTATAAGAAAATATTTTTTCTTTTTACGCTTATAGTTTTTATGTTTATGTTCAACAAAATATTAATCGTAGGGAATTGAACAATTTGTTATTAGGTACATTTATTATAATTATTTATATATGGTGAAATTTTAAAATATAAAAAGCGAACAGTATCTATATAACCACTCTACTGAACACAGTAGGTGTTGAGTGTATTTTGTCATTGAGTAGGTCACTATAATGAATGTGGTAAAATCGAATTCAATGATGAATCATAAATAAAAATAACAATTCTGATCGAAGATGATCTGTCAGCCTATATACTACTAACTGAATACATATAATTATTTATATATAAATGTTACTATTCTGGTAATTTATTTTAGTATATGTTACGATAGGAATATTATTCTTTGTTAAAAATTTTGAATTTATTATAATATAATAATATAATAATTATTATATTATTTCATAAATTAATATTAAAGTATGATATTACGAGTAATAGGTTTGTAGTTTGTAATATTAATAGTAAAATATTAGTCTAAAAATTTTTTAAATTCCAGTTGTATATTAAAATATAGTATAATATACATGAAAGTTTTATACATATAATAATATTAATAAATTATTATAATATTTATTATAAAATTAACTTATTTTGGATCTTGTACTAAATTTTAAAGTTTAATTAATTAGCCTAAAAAATGTTACAACTATTAAAAAGAAAATAATTAAATATTTATTAAATTACTGGTGACATTTAACGATAAAATATCTTATTTGGGCCTATCCTTTCGGTCCCCTTGCACATTGCAATGTACATCAATTGCATGTACGATTTATTTTATCTGTATTAAATCAATTTCCGCGAGAATGGTAGATTCTGATAGTTCAACTTCTATCTTATGCTATCATAAATGATTAAAACCGTAATTTATTTACAAACCTATTTAATTTTAATGTTCTTTGGAAAATTATCAAATGCGATATGATAATATGATAAAATATGATAATATTTTTAAAGATTTTTGGAATTTATCTTTCTGTGATAGTTGGATAAAATATCTAAGTTTTTCCACATTGTTAGATTTTGATAACGAGTGTTTGGAAATAAACATATAAACAATATGATACCAAGACATTTGTCTATTACGCGCCAAAAGTAGGCACATCAAATGTGCACGGGGCTTGATTGACAAACCAGATTCTCATCTCCCATCTTAACCTCATACTTAATAAACATACAGAACTAGAACGCGTTTCCTACATCACAGATCTTGGTTTTAAATACTCAACTAATCTTGTTTTAGTTCTCATTCCTTACATAGTACGATGATAAATAAATCACTCAAAGTTCTTGGATTCATTATACGTAACACTAAATTATTTAAATCTGTTAGATTCCTTTGTACTTTATATTACACCCTTGTTCGTTCTCTTTTTGAATACCTAGTGTGGCAACCGTACTTATCCTAAGCACCGGATACGACTAGAACGCGTTCAAAATAAATTTTTAAATTGCATTGCCTTCGTAATGAATATTTATCACAAACCTCATGATTATTCAACGTCATAAGACAAGCTCTAAATATTCCTATTATGCTCGCTTCTCATTGCGATTAAGCAGATTTAGATTTCTTACACTAAATTCTAATTTGTTCTTTAGACTCCTTGCTGCTATTGCCCTTTAGAGTTCCCCCTAGTTCCTTTAGCAGCCTTTACCGATCCCAATACTATGCACCTACATAAAGAAGTTTTTATAGGCACAACCATACTCTACAAAGTTTGCTCCGAGCTGCAAATAATATTTAATTCTTAGGCCATCCTACTAATTTTATCTAATTTATCTATTAAATAAAAAATATATATATATATAGTTTTAAAATATTGTTGCTATTTTAATAATCTTGTCTTATAAATATTTTTATATAGTAAAACCTTAAAAAAATTAAAAAAAATATATAATTAAAAATTATTAATTTTACCGTTTGGCGTTTAATAAACAAATAAATAAAATATTTTAAATTATATATTTTTATCATAATCCTATTCACGTGTGTTATGTATGTGATGTTCTTCTCCCCATACTGTCTAATTTCGGAGGTAAACTTACAATTAATTACTGTAAAATGTTAAAAAAATTATATCATAACTTACAATACTATTAAAACAATTCGTCAATACAGATAAATATACATATTACAATTCACATGAATAATGAATTTATAATTACACTGAACAGTCAAAACCGTATTTTAAATGTAAATATTATCATTGCTTTCGATAATTATTATAATAATTCATATTTTTATGTCTGACCTTGTATTTATTTTTGTTATTTATTTTAAGGTAGATTTGTCAATGATTTAGTTTTTTGCTATGGAAATTATTTAATTATAAAATACAATTCCAACAACTTTAAATAGAATAATATAATGTTATATAATATAGTATACTATACAGGATGTTTCCGCGAACTCATTACTACATCTCTTGAAATAAATGTGAGTGATATACGATTGCAAATGGAACGATTACGAACTTTTTACCTGCCTTTAATCGTGCGGTGTTGCCATATTTAGTGTAAGTCAATTATAAAATTAATAATAATTTTTAAAATAATCAAATAGTTTAAGAGGTTTCTGCTATTACGCCGGGCGATTAAATAGGTAGGTATGGTGTAGAATATATACTAACATAATTATCTATATTAATTTAATGGAAAATCAGCTTGATTCAGGTCCATTTCAATAGCCCCTCCCCACTTTCAACGTTTGTGTTTCGTTTGTGCATAAAAACTTAAAGCTATATCCCAAAAACAAATTGGGGGTCCATTAAAACGATAGCTCCTCCGACCTCCACATAGATTCTCGAATGAAATAAAACATATTCAGAAATTATAAACATGGCAACGTAGCCTATAAAAACGTTCGCAATCGTTCGTTTTTCGGCTAAAAAAACAAATTCTATGATAAGCGACATTCGTTCGCAATCGTGTTGCACCCAAATAATGAAGATGTCATAATTATTAGACTCGCGGGGACAAGGACTACAAATATTTCATATTTTAATGTTTTGGTAAAAAATTGTATTTAATTATATTAAAAAAAAATCGAAGATGGCCAGATTTGTAGAGTTTATTTTTCTAAAAATTTCGATGTTTCAACATTTTCATTAGCACTGTGATATTTAATATTCTTTTAGTTTTGAGAAATTTTTGTTCTATTAACGGGCACAAGCCCACGGGACACATAATATTTGATAATTGATAAAACTGACACTTATGATATTAAATAATTCACAATTTTTCTCAAAACTAGAAAAAATATTAAAAATCATGAAATTAATGAAAATATAATGTCAAAATGTCAAAATTTGGCCAATCTTTGATTTTTTTTTAAATAATTAAATAAAAAAATATTTTTTAACTTTTTTACCAAAACATTAAATTAAATCAAAATATTAAATACTTGTAGTCCTTGTCCCTGCGAGTCTCATAACTAGGGCTGGTATTAATATGTAATAAAAAACCAAAAATATGTACATATATATGTAATTAAAATGGCCAAAAGATGTAGTATAAAATAAAAAATATTTAACAAGAAAAATTTAAAATTATATTAATGTATAAAATTAAAATTAAATTCTAAATAATTTTTGAATAAAATATAATTATTTTTTTAAATTTTAATCAATTTAATTTAAAAAATATAAAATACAAAGATATTTTCACAACCATGCGAACGCAAGTACTGACACCGTTCAAAATTCGTAAATATATTTTGTTTGTAATTGTTGAATATAAAGTATATAATTTAAGATCATTAATGTATAATTATTGAACAGAAACAAATAAGATTTGTTCACTATAATCAAGTTAATATTTAACTAATACTTTCATGTTTCATATAACTACTCATTTCCCATATGCATTATACACTTACAATTTTTACGAGTACTATTATCGAAGTATATATGTATGATACTACTAAACCACCGAAATTGTCAAAATTTACGAAACATGTTAAAAAAAAGCAGAAATTTTAAATAATTTTATAATATGTATTTATGACAAAATATGTAAAAACATTACATACAAATCCCAACCCTACTCATAACAAACAAAGTTGTGATATCTCTATTATTTTAGAAGATATTGCAATGGGTAAATCATCACGAGACACTCTGTACGAGTATATAATAATTACTTTTTATCTCTAACTTAAGCATAGCTTTTAACAAATAAATAATCATTTAATCTGTAATTAAGTAATTGTATTATGTACTTATATTATGATTAAAAGAAAGTAGTCATGATTCAAGGGCTGGTTTTTCTCATAGATAAATTTTTTATTAATATTTAGTATTTACATTAAATGATTAAATTATTGCGTTTTGTACTACCACACTATATTAGTAAACAGTATAATATATAATAGCATAATATATACAATAAATATGATAATGGATTATGTTAACATAATGGTGAAATGGTATGATGAAGAAGGTTGTCCTGTGAAAGAACTTTTAAGAGTGTAAATGTTATTTTGACAATATATTTCATAATAGTTGTATATAATATATTTTATTTATAGGCACCAATTATTTTGAATAAGGTCCGTTTATGGATTTCATATACTGTTCATAATTGATTTTATATCATATAAATAATTATATTATTTTACATTGCATTGGATTTCTTATTGTCGGAACATATAATGTGGCAATTGCTAATCATAATAGTCATTTATTGACTTTATTTATTGAAATATACATAGTAGATTAGTACTTGTTATATTTGATATTTAAAAATTTTTCAAATTTTGCAATAGTTTTCATTAAAATCATCACGAATTCTACAATAAAGAAACGAAGGAGAAATTTTTAAGCAAGAATTTATTTTATCGTTGATAAATCTGTTATATTACCCATATATAGGCATATGTATGAAGCTCATTTCAAAAGATAAGTAGTTATAGTGAATAATGTCTACTGAATAGTCATTACTGATTAGGTAGCTGGTCACATTATAGGGAAATCATCCATTATAAATGTTTAACCAAAACAGTGACATCTAACTTTAAGAGGACGTTATACCTGCATGTGTTGTCTCTGTCTTACTAATGTAGACCATAGCAAATTTTTAATGTTGTCTAGGGCATCTCATAGGCTTTTATTGGTATTTTAATTTTTAAGTGAGTCACGAGCATTTTAAAGTTTTAATATTTTCATAACCATAACTCACCTAAAAATTAAGATATCAATAAAAGCCTATGAGATGCCCTAGACAATATTCTTACCTTTAAATTTGTAATAAGTAAATTGACTCTAATATTAAAACTAACATCACAAAATGTGTTCTGCTGAACGAAAATTTGTTATGATCTACATTAGTAAGACAGAGACAACACATGCGGGTATAACGTCCTCTTAAGAATTAAACTGCTACTCGGTAAATCCAACTTTATAAGTAATCGTTTTATGGGTGTTTTTTATTTCAACTACAACTCGTTTGAGTAAAAAATTTAAATTTAATATTCAAATCAGAAGAGTTTACTATACTATAGTATTAATATTTACAAATATTATATAAATAAGTTTGTGTTGAGGCAAGTAAAATAATGAGATGGCGTAGAAATTATTTTTGTTGATGGCTGTATATTGGTTACGTCATGCGTCATACGCATTTAACTCTGCTCCTAAGTCTTCAATTTTACACATGTTCATAAAAAATTAATATGTCTATTATTATGCTTTTTTTAAAAAAATTCAGAGATGTAGAATAAACTAATTAAATAATCATGTTCTAAAATAAAAAATAAAAAAATTTAATTTAAAAATATTCAGATTTTGGATTAACTATTAAGTGAATATTTAAAATTAATACCATGCATGCAAAATTTGTTGTTTTTTCTGTCATTACCTTTTAGAATAGTAAAATTATAGATGGTTTCTGATAGGCCAGTGGTAATGAGTGGTATCACATATGGCACTAGGGTTCAAAAGTAAAATTCATAGTATGTACTTACTACTTTTTCCTTTATAAAATAGTCGGAACATACAAAAATGTACAGATCTGTACTGATTTGAAATTTCATCTCATATTTTTTGTACTGCTTAAAGATTATAGATGTCTATTTTAAATTTATAATTTTTTTTTAGTTACCTTAAAATTTGTGTATTATACAATTGTTGATTTGGAAAAAAAACTTAAAAATCTATTACTTGGTTCATTGTAAGGTGTTCGCATACCAATTTAAAAATATTGGGTATACATAGTTACAATATTTTTCATTAAATTATTTTGAAATTTAACATTTTCACAAAATTCATAAAAATCAAAAATTTGGAATTTATTTTGTAGTTAATACATTTTTAAATTTAATACCTAAGGTCTTAAAATTTAAAACGAGGTTCCATATAAGGTTCTCTTAATCAAAATTAAATATTCAAAACAAAATATATAATGATTTTGGCAAATATTAATTCAAACTACTATGTCACTAATTATTATTTTAAAAGTAATATAAATAAATCATAAAATATACTTGGTTATTTATACAGACAGGCATTACCTATAATATTGTATTTAAATACACATATATTTCCGTCCAGATCGTTTTTCGTAGGTATGCAATGATTTATCATTGAATTCAAATTACAAACACATACATTAATGACGATGTACACCCAACACCTACTATACAGCAAAGGGATTACCTGTTACCTACCTCTTGCTTTTATTTTTAGTTAATGTCATAATACACTAAATTTCATAATATTTTAGTAATTGTATTTTCTAATTGGTATTTACACCAATAAAATTCCATGGTAAACAAAATTATTTAAATTTAAAGTATTTTAGTCGTTTTTTTTTTTTAATTTAAACATATTATTAATGTTTGAGAACATAAAGCATTTGCTACGTAAGTTTTAATTTAAAATAAGCTTCAGCTTATATTATATAATAGTATAATATATTTATACCTAACTATTAGTAGATACTGAATAAAGAATGATTTATTATTTAATACCTATTTATGTTTGCATATTAATACCTATATTTCATAATAATATATCATGTATGCTGTGTAGTGTGTAGTGTATATAATATTTTATAAAAAAAACTTATAATTAACACGGTATGAACATTAGGTATAAAGGTACTAAAATATAAACCTTAATGTATTTATTTTCTAAGTTTAAACATTTCATCTAAAACTCATTTCTTATCCGCATGGTGTACGAGTATACTAAATATATGGTACTTGTACTAAAAAATAAATATAGTCTACCACTATCCACTACCGCAGTACCGCATAATGTCTTTAAAGGTACACACTACTACATACAACATACATATAATATATACAGTATTATGTATAATGTAATAATGTTCATTTTTTTAAACACTTACTATTCTTATAGTATTCTTATAATCGGGTATATTTTGCTTACCAACAGATACCAATTACCATTTACGAAAGCAAAAATGCAAAACGATTATATTATTAGCTAGATTAATTAAGAGATATTTGTAATGCAACATGGCATATTTATAGTACAACAACAAATTATAAAAATAATTAGTTATTGTTTTTGAAGAAGGACTATACATATAGTAAACCCAGCTATAATTAAAGTGCGAAAAAAGAAATCGGAAAATAAGAGTGGACTCTAAAATCCAAATAGACCTAACTATATCTACAGTCCGCCTATATAATTCGTGAAATATAACTGAAAATATTGTGAATAAAAAAGTACAATGTCCGAAAGTCCGAAAATCATAAGACTTAAGAATGATGCTAAAAGGTATAAAAGAAAAAAAAATCAAATATTTAAAAACAAAACATAAAAATTTTAAAAATTGGACATTAAAATGATAGGAAAAAAAATTTTTAAACGTGAAGAATTATCAGACTATACAAATTAGAAAACATATATTTTTTTTAAACAGACGTACTTAATAAAATATAGACCTTTCGCCGGTCAACAATAAACTTCTGAAACCGCCAAATTCGTCGCAATTAATCATTTTCAGTTGTCATTTGCAGGTAATATAGTATTCTACCGAACTACATAACTGCAGTTGACATTCGGATAGATACATCGCTCCTACTCTACTCTACGTTGTACGGTACTTATAGCTGTGTGA
This sequence comes from Rhopalosiphum padi, assembly GCF_020882245.1. Classification (NCBI taxonomy): domain Eukaryota; kingdom Metazoa; phylum Arthropoda; class Insecta; order Hemiptera; family Aphididae; genus Rhopalosiphum; species Rhopalosiphum padi. The sequence goes on from NC_083599.1 coordinate 10,452,187, forward strand.
TATGCAAAGCTTGACCCATTGCCGACGACGACAAACCGTAAAACCGGATTTGAAGCATAATTAGGTTTATTTGACTATTGGGCTACACCAAAATCGTGTGCCCGGTAAACTAGGTTTTGGACGTTACACGCGTGCGCGTACACACAACACGGGATATTTTATCGGGTACTACAATTAATAAGGAGCGTATAATATACGCGCGCTCTCCGAGTGGGTATATAAGATCACGTGCAGTGGGGGTGGGACAGAAACTGGTTGTTTAAAAAATAAAAAAAAACAACGTATACCCAGTGCCTACCTATAAATATTAATTATAATTCTAGACCTGCAGCGTGTAAAGCGAGAAACGAAGAAGATAATAATATCGTGTATAATATAACATGTACTCGATTGCGCGCATATATACGTATACAGCTCGTGTACGAGTCGTGATTCGAAGGAATCCGGATCATGTAATGACGTAGTCGGTCGTAGGCAGCGTATATACACTCCCCCTGTCATATATATATATATATATATATAGTTATGTATAGACGCACGCACTCGCGCGCACACAAGTAGCATACTCACAGAAGTATATTAAACAAAAAATATACACATCATATAATAATAATATATTATATACCTAAGAGGAAGCGTGCGCGCGCGGAACAATTATTATATTGTTGTATCCGCCGCCGGCCTGCGCTGCTGCAGTGGCGGAGACACCACTGGCCGGCACACATTCTGTTGGGCTAGGCAGAAGCACATCGTACGCACACACACGCACACGCAAATAAACGTTATAAACCTACGGACGAGTGTGTATCATATACGTATATAATATTATATATATATATATATAGTCGTGTAGTAGTGACCGCCGCCGCAGTGGCGACACGGAGAAACACGCGCATTGGACGATACGACGTCGTGGCCATCGCACGGACGCATCGCACACACGCGCCGAATACAGTTATTATAATAATATCACATTCGTGTATATAGGCAGAGAGGTGCCTACGTGAACACGGCCGCGCATTTAATAACACAATAACAATAACGGATGACAATAATCATAAGAAAAAAATAATAATAATAATAAATTAATTTATGTGGGCCGAAGACGAGGACGGAATGCTCGATCGGCCGCGTTGACGGATAAACACATATATATATATATACATAGATACACACACACACACACACACACATTCACACACATACAGTACTGCGGCAATATTGCAGTACACGAGTGTACTTTGTACATAAATACGCACACGCACGACAACAGGTACGTACTCACAATAATATAATAATAATAATATACGATTGTCGCTTCTCCGGCAGCGATATACACGCGGCGGGCTATTGTTGTCATTTGTCATTCATATACGTGCGCGCGCGAAAGTGATTCGAGTGAATGTGCACGTTCGGCCGGCGATGACCCGGTAATCGACTGTATATTACTTATGATAAATACGTATATGTGGATGAGTGACGAGTGCCAAAAAACCGGCAGACACGTTATAGCAGTCCGCAGCGGTCCGTCCGCAGCAAGTCGCGTCGTCGTCGCACACCGCGGTCCGTGTTTCGTCGTTCGTGCAGCTGAAATTCCGGTTATAGCGCTTTGAACGATTTCTCGCGATATTTTCGCTTGCCGCTCTGCGACGTCGTCCGCGACACTACTCTACAACTGCTGTTTACTATCAAAATAATCGCAGTAATTAAATCCGGACGCGTGTCTGCCGCGGTACACGACCGTTCGTATATGGTGCGCCCGCGCCACTATGCGCCGAGACTTCCGCGACGGCCAGTGATCGCCATGCGGTGGACCGGATTCTGGATCGTGCCGTTGCTTCTGGGATGTTGCGATGCCGCGGATGTCCGGCCCGCGGCTAACCGGAATGACGGCCGCGGCGGGCCGCCGACACCGTTGGGATTGCACTCGGTGATCTCGCGCGCGCTGAGCCGCGTACGCGAATCGACGCGCGACCACCGGTTGGCGGGCGACTTGTGGCTGGAAACGGTCGACGGATCGACGGCGACTTCGGGGCCTCTGGCCGACGACCTCGTGGCCCAAGCGGACGCTGTTTTCGACAACCATCGGCTGTCGTGGCGCGACGCTGTAGTCCGAGGACTGGACTTGAACGTGTACAAGGATCGGGAGAAGCAACGATACGTACTCGGCATAACTCGGCGCACGGGAGACTCGCAAGGTTCCGGTAAATATAAAATATAATATTATTGTGTATAATGTTATTGGACACTGTGTCCGTTATAAAATCGCAACCAGTTTTAAAAATAATTATAGTCATATACATAACCATACATATAGGTATTTATTAGACGCACACTGATATTAAGCAATGTATTATCTCTATATATATATAGCCATATAGATATCTCGTATACGTACCTACTTATTTGTAATTATCAAAAATATGTGTTTTATGAGCAAAAAGTCTTCAAAATATAGTCCATGATACCTACCACGCATAAACGATAGTTTACACTACATATTTTTCATTTAACTATAAATAATAAACATTGTAATCCAAAACAAAACAAATCTCAAAATAGTAATTACATTTGTTCTTTACTTTTTTAAAGAAGTTATTTTTATATAGTAATAAGATACACTAATAGTATACATAAAAAAAATTGAAATTATAAATTTCTTAAAATATAATATTTAACAATGTGGCAAGCAATACATGTGTATTAATGTTCTGTATGTATCATTTTATTTTATTTAGTCTTTTTTAAATATTATCTTTAAATTTTTTTAATGAAAACTAAAAAAATGGACTCGTGTGACAACTAACAACTTGAAAGCGTTGTGTCTACTAAGTATTTGTATTTTGTATTTATATTAAACAAGTAACTATATTGTAGAAATGTATAACCATAAATAGAAATATTATATATAAAAACATTTAAAAAAAAAACAGTTATGTTCACTAACATCTAAAATATTTAAATGTTTACGACTCAAATCAGATTTATATCTCGCTAGTTATAGATTCTTGAATACAATTTATCGATATGCAAAATCATAGATACAATTCACACCTATATATTTTTTTTTTAAATTTATTCCTAATTAGGTAGTATTGTTTTTATTATTAATATGTGTAGGACGTAGGTAGGTAGGTACTATATATAATATTATTACAGTGCCTACTACTACTATATTATAGGTATAATTCAATAAATGAATCAATAGGTATATTTGATGCTTATTATATTTAAGACGCATTTCCGATACCTAATATGTTTTTTTCCTTGTGATTGTCAATTTGATTGCCCTCATTTAACTATTTTAAATGACCGCATTTAAGCATGTAGTTCTACACTTTAATAAAAAAAATACGTACATTTGTTACATTATATATTTGTGATATACACAATATTTTAAACTCTAATATATAATTAAGGATTTTTCAAATCATAAACCTACAATTTTAAGTAGGTTTAGTTGTTTTGACCTGGGATCGCGATATTAGCCGACTTCTCAGCAATCTTTAGCATTGTTCTGGTGTTTCCATATAGGTACCTACTGTGCACAATAGTTTATTCAACTTATATGTAAACTTGGCGGTAGCATTACTTTTGCAAAGATGCGTTTACTTTCTAATTAGTACATCATGTTTTCGAGTGTAATTAACAATTAACCACTAACCACTAATATTAGTTTTGTTAATTATTGTTGTTGTCTTAGATTAACGTTGTTTTTTGACTGTTTGATAAATTATTTTTATCGTGATACTTATAAATACCGCGATAAAGAATAATTACACTAATAAATGCTCATTGTATGAGTTCATGAGTCGTGACTAAGTTATACATAAGCGGTTCTTAAGTTTTAAGTATTCGGAACCCTGAATCCCTGATGACAGACTTTTTAAAACAACGAACCCCTTCTCCAATCTTTTTTCGAATAACGTTTTATTTTTTCATACAGTTTTTAAAAAAAATAATTTTAACAAAGATTATAAGATAAGCTATATCAGAGAAAAAAGTTTCCATAACTCGAGTATAAAATAATAATATACTTTCAAATGTGTTCCTAGTATTTCATTGTATGTACATGGTATGGATCTATGACCGGAACCGTCGATATTGCCACGGACCCCAAAGGTTTAAGAACCATTAATTATGATCTCCAATTCGATCAATTCAAATTTCCTTCACACTTTATACAACTAATAATTTAGATAGTTTATGTGGTTAAAATTTGTTTGTTCTTGTATTGCATTAAAAAATGTTTAGTTCAATATTACATTATTTTCATTGAATTCAATTATTTATTGTAAAAAGTTACGCAGATTATATTTGTATAAAATAATAAGATTAATCTAAGTGTTATACATTTGTACAATACATAAAGTAAAACATTTAATTTTATCCCCATGTAAGAACTAACGTATTGATTTATTTTTATTCTTGATGTATAAGAACATACATATATAATAGGTATTTATTTTATCGTGTAACGTGTAAGAACTTACATACTATTATGTAACTACTACTATCTAACCTACTATATTTCGTGTGGGTACCTACTAGGCAACTTCACAAATTCCAGATTATCAAATCCTAAAATTTAACTCTATATAGTATAAAACTTACCTATAAAAGACGGTGGGAACGCTCAATTTATATATTTTTTTTCCAACGCTGCCATATTTGATCATTTTTATCAAGCAATTGAGCGCGATAAATTTTTTTACTGGTATAAATAAATAGAGGAAATCATATTTTAAAAGTATATAAAAATTTTAATGCCCTATAAAAGGAGCCTAAGTCGTTTTTAGTCTTTAAATTTGAAGTGTTAAGTCTTCGATTTTTAAGCCACGACGAAGTTGAAGAAATGCTTTAGAACTAATGAGTTACGTAGAACAAGGTAAAAAAGAAAGGGTGGGCAAGTGGGTATCGATCTGCTGTATAGTACAGATGGAGAGTAGGTCATTATAATGGATGTGTTAAATTTGAATGCAATGACAGGTATCATTGTATACGAAAAACGATTCTGAACGGAGATGATTTGTCAGTCTAGGATATAATATATTATATTATTACCTATATTTAAACTGTAATTTAATTTTTTCAACTAGTGAAAGTTTCAAGTAAATTTCTACGACTTAAACTTTTTGAATAACAACAAATATTTTAAATCGTTTTAGGATACATTGTTATTTTACGCAATTTTGCACAAAATTAAATTTCACGCGCTCATAAAATGTTGTCTATATTGACGCTGGAGTTTTTTTTACATATATTTGAAAAAAAAATTATGGAGAACCTTGTATTGGGTTTTTTAAGATTAGGTGTAAATCACAAAAATGTTATACATTTTTAACTTCGAAATTCTTTGCAAATTTTCGCGATTTTGACATATTTCGTAAACATTTGAACTTGAAATGCTTATAAACAAAAATTATGATAACGATTTTTATATTTTTTTACTACGATAAGTACAACTTATAAATAAACCTTGTATTAAATTTTAAAGATCTTTTGGGAATTTTTTCTTTAGGCATTTCAAAAAAAAAACGTTGAAAAATCGAAAATTTCAATTGTCTATACAGCACAATAAAAAAATTCCCGTTTTTTCCGTTACTTTTTTAGGGTTTTTCCTGACGCTTTTGAAAACTACTGGATATAGAGTAAAATACTTTTGTAAGTATTAAAATATCAATAAGATTAACTTTCCTTTTCAAATCGGCATTCAAGTTAAAAATCAAAGCACTATTACTACTCCAAAACGTGATGACAGACACACAAAAAAAAACACACACCATTGTAAAATCAATACATTCATCATTTCGTTTAGACCATTTATATTTATTTACCATTTTGTAACAATAAAAATTAATATAAATATTTGGTATAAGATGCAGTTAGTTTAATATTTATAATAATGTGTGTTCACGCTATCCTAGAATTGTCATATAGATAATACTTATAACTTGCTTACTAATCCAATATTTGTAAATTAATGTAATATTTGTTTATTATATTTATTTTCATTTTTATTTTTAATATTTCTATACTTTTTATAAAATTATAATTATTATAAATATTTACGACTAAGATTGAAAATATTTTTATCATAAATTTTTCATATTTACATATATATTATAATTCATTTTTTAATTTATATTTTATATATTATATACATTAATTGTAATTTATTTTATTTTTATTTTTCGTTACATTTCAATTTTCAGTTTTAAAAATTCAATGTGCTGAATCATTTTATTATAGCCAATTAAATTATGTATAAAATCGTTGTATCTATGTAAATTTATTCTTAATCGTATAAGTTTTTTGAGTGAGTGGCGAGTTCTTTAGAATTGTAAGTGTTCTATCAATCGTTTGGCTATAAATATATAATATTTTTAATCGTTCGATAATCGTGTATACTAAAAAGAAATAATTTACATAATTACCACGCCAACAGACATTTTTTCTGACTACGTCATCCAAAGTCATCTTATCAACAACGATAAATTAAAATATTTTAGAATTTATATTCATAATAGATATAGTAAATATGTAATGTATATAATTTAGTATATTGTTTATAGCTAGACAATGAAATATTAAACGTTATGGTTCAATCAAAAACAAACCCTCCAAACTAAATAATAATAAGAAATGCCATTTTGTTAAATAAATAATTGTTATACTATTTATGAAATATCTTAGTATATCTTAGTCGGTGGTACTAATTGTAGAACGGAATGAAAGTAGTAACCGTAGATATAATACAGAACCATACTACATTCCAGCTTCCAATTACTAAATTTACTATACAATATAATGATTGTCAATTTTAAAATTGTTTTTTTTTTATCATCAATTATAATAATTACCTACTGTTTGATATATGTGGGCAACCTATAATTTTATCAAAATTAGGCGCTCCAGGGCAAATGTCTCCCCTTAACACGACTTACGTTTCATCGTGTACGACAGCCGACAAGTTGATAACTTCATTCTACTCATTTGATTTGTGTATTTTAAACAAAAAAAAATAGTACAAACTAGTAATTACTCATTATGTAAGACATCTTAATAATATTATTTAAAAAAAAAATTATAAAAAACCAGAGAGCTTTTTCCTGCTGTATAATTGTATAATTGATTTTAGTTCAATTAAATATCACTTGCTAATATAACTAGAAAAAAATAATTCTGAGCAAAGGATACAGACAATTTTCTTAAAACGCTAATCAAATAAAAACGTTCATATTTTTCGATATTTTTAAATTGCTATGAGAAAAACTTTGATGGAACATTTTAAAACCCTCAATATAAAAATTTAAATATTAAAATTAAAAATACAAAATAATTTATGAATTTTTTGGATTTGAATACGAATTTGAAACAAATAAATAAATAAATCATTTTTATCAATCGTTATCTATTACATGACAATTTAATAATAGTAGTTAGGTATAATATAGTTCAAGCAAAACAATACATTTTTTCAAATTTAATTTTAAGTAGTTAAAGTAGTTAGCTACTCCCAATAATATTACCGAATCTCTTCTCATGAATATTACCTACCTATATAGTATATAGTCGTGTCCTTGTACTTTTTCAGCTACTCGGACTTTTGGCGTAGTAGGACGTCGGCGAATGCAAATGTTCTTCATGTTACCGGTGATGTACAAGTTGGGTGTGATTACCACGCTGTTGACTGGTCTGGTTGTGCTCACCCTCAAGGGCGTGACCATCGGCGTGATACTGCTCATCATAGCCTTGTCTAGTATAGTGGCCAAACTGTCCAAGTTCCACAGTCCCTACGCGTCTGCACCGATGCCTGCGATATCGGGCTGGTCGGGATACCATCACGACCCTTACGACCGTTCATCGCCACAGCAACCACTGCCGCCTTTGCAAGACAAAAACATACACGTGCATGTGCACACCGGACCTGGTCCTGTGCCGCCAGCTGTGAGCTACGCGAAAAGTCCTCCGCCGCCAATGCCGCAATTGGCCGACGACGACGAAGTAAACAACTACAACAACAACAATTATTATTATAACGGCGGCGGCGGAGCGTACTGGAATCGCGCAGGTGAGGAATACTACAACGCCCCGGCGTTGAATCATTACCATCGCGGCGACAATCACCAACTGGGCGCTGAATCTACGACTGCCAGTAACAGTGTCTATCAACAGTGGTTAGGATGATAATATTATTAAGATAACACATTAGGTATATCATAATACAGGGAACCCTCTGAATACCGGATACTGTCGGTCACTGAAATATTGTCCACCGTTCGGGGGCACTGTCCGCTATTTAGAATGCTCAATTTGTAGTTTTTTTGAGGAGACTTCACTAAATTATTTTTATTTATATCGAAATTATTCGATTGTGTGTACAACACACTTGTTATGTAAAGGTGCCTGGCCACTTTCAATTCGTAACCATATTAGGTATATAATATTGCTATTTTATATACATTACAGTACGGTTATACTTATATAGTTACTTTACATAGATATAATAATACCATGATCAGGCACATTACACAACACTAATTACTTTAGGAACGGGGAAGAGGAGGTTAAATAAAAAGTTTTCAAATGAAATCTTACATGACCGTTTTGAAAAAAAAATATTTTTCCGAAAACATTTCAACCACTTACTCATACATATTGTTTACGTGCCAGGTCAAGCTTAATACTTTTATTCTTGTGGTTATCAATTGCATTAATCAGTAAATATACGTACATATACATAGCACTTTATACGAATTACTAACTGTAGACTATTAGACTAGCGACTAGCTGTTTCCTATAGGTTTAAGTAGCCAGCATGTAAAAATATATTGCAATATACAAACCAAAACTATTACTCGTATAGTATTTTACTAGTATTATTAATAAATATTTTACTATTTCAAATAGGTACCAGTGGCGTAGTTACGGGGGGGCATAGGGAGCGTTTGCCCTCCCAACCTCCTCTGAAAATTAACTTTTAAACAAAATTTGGTAATTTAAAAAAACTTTATATTGAAGTTGTATAACAAGTTGTATAGTATTAAGTTCTATATTGTATCATTTATTTTATTATTTTCATTTATTGAAATTAATTATTAATTACTACCTATGTATTTGACTTTATGTAATCCATGATTATTATGAACAATTTTGAAATTTTGCCCCCTCCCCCCAACTAAAATTCCTAGCTACACCACTGATATGTACCTATAATAAATTAAGTTAATGTTAATATTAATATATTTTATGAATGCAATACTTTAGTTGTAATAAAAATAAAATTTTGTCTTTTAAATTCAATTTTACTAATGGTTGCCATCTTTGTCTGATGAGTTTATATATAAGACATTAAACATAGATATTTAAAATTTAAAATTTCAATAATACAATGTGATTTTTTATTTTTATGTAAAAGAGATAAAACAATTGTATTATTATTCATTTAAAATGAAAAAACTATACATTTATTTATTAGCATATATTGTATATTAAAATTATATTTATATAAATAAATTTAAGTATTTAAAACAAACAAGCCATAAATGGTTTTTCATAATAACTCTTTTTATTAATATATCAAAAAAAAACCCAGTCGATAGATTTTCTTAATCAAATGTTTTTGTTATAATTAAGTTAATTTTCAGTGTAATACTATTGGTAAGTAGGTACTTGCTAAATACCAAAAATTCAGAGTTCGGTAGTACGTAACGTCATATACGAGTAAGTTAATTGTTATTGTAACATATAATGTAATGAATCAAAAATAAGCTTGTACGTTGCTATTCATAAGACTTTACCTTGCAATAATATATTAACTAATGGACAATGGTGTATTAGTTTAGGTATTTTTAAATACAAGTGAGGGGGCTAAGAGTGTCGACGTTCTTTTGCCTCTTCGTTTATTATTTATTAATGCCTATATATTATTACGATTAATTCGGGATCGTGAATACAGATTTAAACTTAAGTTCTTTAAATGGTTGCCTATGTCTGCGTGCCTTTTAATTATATGATTTTAACTATATATTATTATAACAATATATTAAGATAGATTGTTAGCTTTTTAGAATAATTTCTTACCTTAATTCTTAATTCGTATGTTGATTGTTTGAAGTATTTTGATGAGGAGTTTATTTAAAGAAAGACACTTTTTTAAAGGTATGAGATAAATTGTATGTACTTTTTGAATGTGGTAATAGACATTGTTATAAGAGTGCGACAATAGTAGCAAAGGTCGGAATGAATGTGAATACATGTTCGTGTATTGAAATGTATAGTGTAATAGGCAGGCTTGGAAGTGTTAGCAAATTAGATAAAAGCACTAAAAGAAAATCACGGTAATATGTAATAATTAATGATACATTGTATAATAATAATTTCACACCTCTTGACAAAATAACAATTTTACTAGTTTTATCAACAATATTAATTAATGAGGTACTCAAATCTTATCACGAATCACCTATTGGCGGTCATATTGGGATTTCACGTACCGTTCATAAATTACGAAACAAATATTATTGGACAAAATTATCTAAAGACACAACTCAATACATAAAAACGTGCCATCAATGCCAAATAAATAAGAAATTACCCGGTAAACCAATAGGACAATATTATAACCTATTCACTTAACAAATAAACCAATGGATAGATTAGTTTTTGACTATCTAGGACCACTAATTTCGAGTAATAAAAAGAAATACGTATTAGTACCGCATGTAGTTACACTATTAAATACATATTCACCAAAGCAGTTGAATCAGTTACTGCTGAGTCAACCGTTAAATTTCTAATACAAATTGTTTCACAATGGAAATCCTTTAGACAATGTTCATCTAATAGAGGTACCCATTTTAAAAACAATTTATTAGAAGAAGTATCAAAATGTCTAGGAATAAAACAAATTTTATCAACGGCATATTCGCCGGAAACACAGGGTTTTGTAGAAAGAGTAAACGGTACTAAATATAGTCCTTTCTTTTTAATTCATGGCTTTGAACCATAATTTCCAATAGATAGTAAATTAATATTTTAAGGCATGCCTTATGAGTCATATTACATACAAAATTGTTTAAAGAGTTAAACGATATAAGGAACAAAATCCCACAAATAGTCGAAAGGGCCCAAATCAAACAAAAAATATATTATGACAAAAGTCATATAGTATAATAAGCTTTAATCCAAGTCTTGGTTAAATTTCCATTTTTAAAAGTAGGGGAATTTCCCAAATTAGCACAAAAATATAGAGGCTCATTTTAAATAATAAAAAAAATTACTGATATAAATTATAAAGTACCTAAACATTAAGTTGAATAATAACCTAACTGAAGACAGACACGTACACAAAAAAAAATTTCGAGAGGGAGGTTTACAAAATATAACAATACAAATTGTGCCGCAACATAATAAAACAATTTTTTTCTCGTTACTCAAAATTATTCCGAGGGGGGAGGTGTTGAACCCCAAACCCCCCTGTATATCTGCCTGATTGAAGACGTTATTCATTTTAGAAGAATCAAGCCATATTATCATAGAGATAATCAATAAATATATTAAATATGAATATATAAGTACATTAATCAAAATATTAATAATTTTTAGAGACAATAGACTCTACGGTTTTATATTTTTTATACAACTTTTTGTTATCTTTGTAAAATATAATAATATAATATTCATACCTAATTTAAAAAAATAAATATTTATTTAAAAAAAAAAAAAATGTATAAAAAAAGTCACCCTCATTCACAAATGCGTTCATTGGATACTGCACTGGTCGAAAACTCGAAATTACATATTTCATTAGTTTATAAATAAACAATTGCCATCATGCAACTATATTGTTCAATCAAATGAATACTCTAAAAAAACCAAACAAGAACAATACAAGTCAATTACCTTACGAAAAAAATGTTTAGCATTTGACTATTTGAGAATTTTTGTTACGAAATGATCATTCTATAGGAAGTGCTACATCAAACAATTAGTATATTCATACTATGATATAATTGATATACTATTATACTATAATATGGCGCTATATATAAAAAAAAAAATACAACAACAAATATAACTGATCACGCTTTCATCAGACGTTATGAAAGAAATTATAGCTGCCAAGGAGCGTCAAACTCCACAAAAAATATGATCATGAAAAGCAATTATAAAATACATTAGATACGGATTAGCATATAAATTTTTAAAGAAAAGACAATATATATTTATTATTTTATTAAGCTTAGAGGCCAAATAACTCAACTATTAAAATGATATAGTTTGAACACTATAAAGTTGAGATGCAAATTACTTTAAGCACAAGAACACAATTAAGCTTGGATCAAACCAAAAAACAAATACCTCAAATCAATTACAGGATAGTCAAATACACCGGACAGAAGTTTCAAGAAAGGAATTTGTGTAAACCAAATGAAAAATAATTTTACATATCTATTATTAATTTTTAAAACTATTAAATATTTTAACCAATTTATATAACTGTTAACAATTGTATTTATATTATATGATAATCAATCTATATAAAACCTACCTATAAAATATTTTTTTCTTATACTGTAAAATATTACATATTAACTATATTATATTACGAGGACATACAAAAAAAACTAGGGTGGATGTACCTAATGGTATTCATATTACGCCACTAAACTTCATATTTTATATCTTCAATAATAATATTAAAATTATATTAATAATAGTATAATACTATTTCACAGTACTATTTACAATAACATATTTTGTACCTATTATTTACAAAACAAACAACAACACTTAACAATCGCACAACAAGGACGAAGGGTCAATAATATAAATAAAACCAAAAGTCTCATCACCGGAGCGGTGACTGGAGCAGTCGTAGTAGTACCGGTATAACAGACTCAGAGCTACACACCACGTACGAGTGTTCGCTAATAGCGTTCATTCTCGTCATTGACCATTCTACTAACTTTGCGTGTATAATTGTAATTTTATAATTTAAATTAACAAGTATTTTAATTATTTCACTTAAAAAGTGACTATTTGCTCTATTTTCATCTGTTCTGTGGATTTTCATCCTTTGGATTCAGCACAGAGAGTGATCACCTCTTTTTAAAGTACACAAGTAAGTGATCATATACTATTAAAAAAACAACAAGCGTAAAGAACTTACCTTGAGTGTGATAAGACAATAACGTTTTATCTATACAAATAATAAAGGGTTAATTTTAATACAATACATATGTAATAACTTTTAATAAATCTATACTCAGTCCCTAAGTTTCGTTCTCAGCAGTAATACTATATAGGCTTTAACTTATAGTAAAAGTAAGGTCAGCCGTCAGGATTGTTACTACTCCTAGCCCTATTAATTGTTATTCGTTAAAAGTACTCGACCACAACATCTAGGTTAATATGTTATTATTAAGGTAAAATTTTATCAATAGCAACGCGCAAGCTTATTTTTGATTCATTACAATAGAAGCTTTTTCGAATAATGCTAAGATAACTTCTTTGATTATTAATTGAAGTAATTGCATTAATTATTATAAAAGTGTCTAACTTTTTATAATGAAAATTAAATTTCTATAAACTCTGTAAAAAAAAAAATCTTTTTTAATTAAATTCATCTGAAACCAACAATAATATTTTATGTAAATAATTACTATAATTTGATTTTATTATAATTACATATATCATAAATCATAATACACAAGGATTGAAGAATTTGTATTTTAATTTTGTCTGTGTATATCGTAACAAAAAATTAAGAAAAAACAGAAAAACAAAAAAAAACAAAAGCTGGCTATGTAAAAAAAAAATTAAAAATGTAATACAAGATTCCACAGAAGTTGTTCTTGTAACACTTTAAAAATATTCAAAATGCATAGATACAATACATTTTTATAAGCGCTTCAAGTTTAATATAATCCATCCGAATCATCATGGCAATAAACTGAAAATTATTATGTGTTTAAAAATGTATACATTTTTTTAATTTCAGTAGAAATAAGCCAAAATCTTTTAGCACTAAATATATTATAATCAACTTTACAGAATTAAATTTTCAAAATATTTAAATCAATTTTAAGCCATAGTTATTCATACACGAACTAATTTACGCCGAATTTTGTTACGTCGTAATCGACTTATACGGTTAATAACAACTACTAATAATAATATAATAATTATAGTAGGTATATCATAATGTATTATACGATTTATTTTGTCAAAAATTTAGTTCAACACCCAGCTTCTGCGTATTACTAGTAGTAATAAATTACCATTAGCAATATAAATGTATAATAAAATATCCTTAGAAGTATATAATATAGACTTGTTCATCTCCGTTTAAAATCGTTTTTCGTAAACAATGATGTATAATTTAATTAAAACATAATACATCCATTACAGTGGTCAGTGACCCACTCAATGACGAGGTACACTTGACACCTACTATAGGTACAGCAGAGCTAATTTTCCAATATTTTTTTTTAACGTGCCTGTTAAATGTCTTTGTTCACGTTAAAATAATGTTTTAAATGACTGTACAGTAAACGTGTATAGATATATATGGCATAACCACTAAAATGTTTTCTATAATCTATTTAATATAAATTGACAAGTTGAACACTAATAATACTTAAAATAGCTTATTGTCTATAGACAATTTCATTAATTATTATATTATTTGATATTAAAGTTACCTATTTATTAATTTTTTTTTATACAGTAGTATTATGCATAAAGATTTTTCAAATTTATATAATATGTAGTTCATTTAGGTACTAAATTAGCTTTTATTTACATTATATCCTTAGTCCAGCCATACTCTAAGAACAGATTGTTAAAATGAATTTAAATTTTAAAACCAAGATCTGTATTTATAACATTTAATATTTTTAATTTATAGTATATAATTTTAGGTATATTTTTAGTATATCATTTGAACTTAAATAGTTCCAAGTAAACATATATGCTATAGGCTATAACTACTTAAAAATGGTTTTTGTACAACTGCTGACATTCAACTATTTATCTAATGTAAGTGTGTATAAAAACGATACAGGAGTAATAATTTTATATTATAAATAATTATTTATCTAAAATATAATTAATTTTATTAATTTACCCTTGCGTCATTATTATAATATATGTAATTATTATACTTTTTTATTGGAATAAACTATATAATATAAGCATAAACAGTTACAATGACTATAGGATATAATATAAACTTACTAGGAAGGTATATATTTTACAAACGCTAGGCCCTAATCGATTCAAAATGTATATTTTTTTAACAAATTACGTAAAAAAAGATATCGTATATTAACTATCTATACCTTATAGTAAGACAGTATTTAAATATAAATTTGACAAAAATACATGCACACCTTCCTAATTATATTTATTGTTATTAATAAATGTATTTGTATTTTTTAGGTTAACAAAATAATATTTTATTATATTCTTATTCAATATTTTTATTTTACCAAATTTACGTGGATAGTTATCTGACTATTATACGTGGTGGTAATAAACATACAATATGAAAATAAAATATTATAAAATAGTTATAACTTATGGTACTTATGACAATATTATAATATATAAGGCACAAAATAACATACATTGAATCTAATTTTGAGTCATAATATATGATAACATACTATATAATAAAATGTAGGTAATGTACCTTACGAGATATTACATTCATTAATATAATTTATAATACATCATTGGTGATTTTGTTCATAAATAGTCTTATGTTATAGCACTACGTTCGACTACGTCGAACATGTGCAGAGAGCATTACATTATAAATTTAATAAATTATTAAGCATTAGAAAAACTGTCTGTTGGACAATTACTAACGGCCATTAAATATTGCTCCGAATTCCGGAACACCGTTGAAACCGTAATTTTGAGCCATGAGCAATGAATCCTGAAACACGATTTATAATATTTAATTAATGTGGTCTGTAAGGAGTTGTGTCAAACGTAATTAAGTGTCAGACAGAATTAATAATTACCCCAGTTGAGCCACGAATCGAAGTACTGTGTGCATTTTGTGACCAATTACGCATCATATTAAAAGCGATCAACAGAATTGCGAACTTGCCCACTGCCATAGCTTTCAAAGCTAACAATTTCAATTTCATTATGAAAAACGGTATGAGCATGGTTTGAATAACAAATGGTATTAAAAGGAGAGGCAAGAATTTTTCCTTAAACGAATGCTTTTTCTTCTTGTGTTTGCCCAAAGGTTTCTTTTTTTTTAATGGCTTAATGTGGCCTTTTTCACTGTCCACTGTAATAATAATAAAAAAAAAAAAATTAAACCTATTACAATATAACAAAACAAATTATTTGTAAATTTCGTGAAAGACGTAACTATAGAGGTGTCTTATTTTTAGAAAATGCAATACGGATTTCAAAAACAGTATAAAATGTAGGTCTCAATCTTGTCATCCAAATAATAATAATTTAATTTATTCTCACTTATGAATGCTGTTTAAGATTAATATAAATATATGTTTACATACAATATATCTGGTGTATTTACGATTGCAGTACTTATAGTATCAATCGAGTTTGTCGTGCGTGTTCCATACCTCGTATAATTTTTAATATGTATCAGAATCATAGTATAACTGTTCCTTTATACTCACCCAAAGACGTATCCTTGACCGCATAAGCATTAGCCACTACATCGGTTGCTGTAGTAGTTAGGGCACTCGTGCCGAGTACTTCGTCTTCGATGTCTCGCGATGACAGCGGCAGCGGTGTGGATGACTGCAGCGATTGATCTGTGGTCGGCAAAGCGTTAGTCGAATCGACTACAGACTGCAATACTAATATTGCGACGCACGCGAAAACGGCTAAACCGCACGTGGAAAGTGACATTTTCCTTGTGTCAACACAAAAAACCGCGTCGAAAATGTGATACTTTATAATAAATTATTATGATATTATATTGTGTTGACCGAACGACACCGGTGAACGGGAACGACTGTGTAGAGACGAGACGCCGGTGACAACCGTCGACGCACCTTAAGACAACTGCAGTGTATGGTGTTATAATACGATAGGTGCCTCTTAACTGTCTATAAAACGATAAAAATAATAATAATAATAATATATGACGTGTATGATGAGAGGACGTTTGAACGCGATCGCTACGTCCGAAACGAATGCCTTCCGAACGCTTACATCGACACGTATAAAACGAATAGAAAATTAATATACGTGCCGGTAGGTATACGACGGGTATCCGATTGACCGACCATGGCCGTGGTACCCGGGGGGGACCTTGACCGAATACTTTCACGTGATCACGGTAGTAAGTGGGTTATACGGTTTTATATACACGCACGCGCGAGCGACGCAAGTATGTTATATATAATTTATAATAAATTCACACAGACACACACATATATACATACATACATACATACGTATATACATATATATATATATATATATATAGGAGGTACCTACCTATATATATGAATATATAATACCAATCGTTTGTATGTACGATGATAAGACATCCGGTTATGTTACGCGAAGAAGTCTTCCACTCAGGATTTAAAGGAAAATATATTTTAATATATTCAGACATACCTATCGCATCGCTATACCATTATTATTATTATTATTATTGTTAAACAGATATATACTGTGGGCATAGACGATACGATTGAGGTATGTGTGTATATTTTTATGATATTCCAATATATGCGGTCTGCGTCTTCCAATGTCTATACTACTTCTCATCGGGTACGCGCGTGTGAAATCGTCGCGTCTCATGGCACATAATAATATTTATCGATATATAGGTTTGATATATTTGCTACGGCTCATGGTTACAAAACAGTTGTCGACGTGCAATACGCATTAATGTACGCGAAACTCTGCAGTAGGTATGTAGGTAATACGGTATGTGCCTAAAGTCCTGTGTCGCCCTAAGTAAATGCCTCTCATCCCCGCAATAGTTCAATATGATATATTCAAATGCAATTTTTTTTTACAGTAATCCACTCTAAAAAATTTGTTTAAAACAATAAAATAATCCAAATCTTGATTTGATATGGAGAAATTTAGAATGTATTGAATTTTTTTGGTATACTATATAACATACGCGTTATTTTGACGACGATGGATATATAATAATAATGATGTGACACCGATTACATTTGGTTCAAATATACCTTTATAGGCACCTACTGCAGCTATAGCTGGAAGAGAAAGTAATTCTTTCCACAAGTCCATTTTCGAATAATACATTAATGATTAATACTATAGGTATGTAGGTATATATATGCATCGATATACTTACGCATAGTACCTACTTACATTTTTTCGGAATTTTATGTATTGGTAAATTATAATTTTTATATATAGCTGTGCTCATATGATGCTTAAGTCTATAATGTATATATTTCAAACATTTCATATAAAGGGATAGCGAATAATGATAGAAATAATAAAATGCTGCGCAACGACTAAGTCTACCAATATTTTAATGTTTATTTTTACAACTCCCATTAACCTATACTATATTACTAAACTATAGTACCTATAATTTTTGAAAATATTTTTTTATTTCTGTAGACTAATACGTGGAATAACTGATTTAACCGGAATTACTTGATTACGTTAATCCAGTTATGATTTAAATTACCACTCATGTTTTTTTTTATTAAAAAATAACTAAGTTTCTTGATGTACTATAACTTATATATTTAAGAGCTGACATTAAATTTCAAATTAAATTAATTATTATGGGGAGAAATTTTAGATAAATGCGGTGATTTTTAATTCCAAGGAATTTAGTGTAGTCAAATAATAATCAGAATCTGAATTTTGAAAAAATTGTAGATTTTATGTAAATGGGTTTTAATTACATACCCATAGTTACATCATTTTATAGGTAAGTGGTATATTTAAGTCTAACATTTATACATAACTTGAGAACCATATCTTAGAGTATTATGATTTGATATAATATAATAGGTCCTTTCCAGCATAGCTGTTAAAGATTCGTAAATTTTCAGAAACTTAATTATGGCGAAGTTAATAGAACAACATCTTTGAAATTTGTTAATATATAAATTTATTAAGACCGTAAAAATAAAAATCACCATGTAATCAAAGTAAAATACAAGAAAAATATATTTATTTGAATTATAAATAAATGTAAGCTTTTTTTTATATAATATATTGTATAAGAAGAAACTAAGATACTAATTTAGTAAATTTGAGTTTATAAAGATTTCAATTCTATAAAATTAATTTTTTTGACTCCCGTGGATTATTTGATTTTTTTTAAACATAATACCTGTAAGTAGATACTTCTTATTCATCTTATTTATCCGAAGCGAGGGTCAACTACTCTTATATTTGTCTTCCATTTCTCTCTACCCATAATTATCTCTACATCTATGCCACGCGCCTTCATTATTCCTAATCATAACCCTGACCTCTAACCACTTTTTCTTTAGCCTACCTTCTCCCTCGGCTTGCTATTATATTCAAATAATCAAATATTCAATAAAATACTTAAATAATTATATAGAACAAAAGTATTATAGTTATGTATATAATTATAGGTATTTTTTAATATGTTATTTTAATTGTTTGATTTTATTATCAATATACTTAATTTTTTCAAAAATACGTTAACTATATAGATTGGCAATATAATTTATTTGTTTGAAATTACTGCAAGTCCGTTGAAAATTACGTATAATTGTGTATACAGTTATACTATCAATAAATTTTCAACCCATATTGGTACCATACTTATACTTGCATACTAAAAGTAAATTACTGATTTAGTAGATATACTACGGCGTATAATTACTGTAACAATACTCATAGGAAACACATTATCTAAAATTAAACATTGATACATTAACATATCGATAAAAATACTAAAATGATTGATTGATATATGTTTATAGTCCATTAATCTATAATACGTTGACTCATACACAATTAGTGAAAATAATCAATCATAATAATATATTATTGTGCGATATCATGGTATATTACTAAATAACATCCAGATCCAATGTACTTTAAATTATAAATCAATATAAATATAAGTATGTTACTAATGAATCCCAGAATCATTAGTAATGATTATTATAGCGTGTATTAAAATGTATAACATTAAAAATGAATACAATTGTAACGTTACTCGATTGCTTTGTAACATAAATATAAATCAAATATATTCTGATCTGAAAAAAGAAGGTATATAAATGTATAATAATTTTTACAATATATTACATTAAAATAATATTCCTTTATTTATACAAAAATAAAGGGTAAACAATTATTATAAACGATTAATTACCTTTAATATACATAATGTTTTTATCCATATTTTGTATTAACATTTATAATGAGTTTTAACAAATGTTTGGACCTAATACATCTGCTTATTTTTTTTTTTTGCTTTATATTATGTAATTATAGTTTAAAATAGTAAACTTGAAAAGGTTTAATTTCGCATATTTCGGTGTTAATTTTTTACTTTTTTTTATTTCTACTTTGAGACAATGCTAATATGGTAGATACATACAAAATGTAATTGGTTTTTATAATTTTAAAAATTATACTGAGCACAGAAACAAATAACTAGTATTCTATAATAAGAAAAAAATATAAACGGATAAATGGATTTTAAGGATTCTAGATTATCTCTTAGATTTTTAATATATTTTTTTTTTTTTTTTTTTAATGTGTTTTAAGTGCTTACTTAATTTAGTTCTTATGATACTATTCTTAAGATCTTCATAGTTTTTTGATTGCTTATTTTTATGGTTTTATGTGCTGCAAGTCTCAAAACATAATTATAATATAATTATATCATGTAAATATTGTATATATTGTATATACTTGCATTGTTGTCAGTGGCGCCCAATATATATTTTTCAGGTGTAGCAAGAAATAATTCTACCCACCCACCCACCACCTTATAAACTCAAAAGTCAAAATAATATTATTTTAATTGATAATATTAGTAAATATTAAGGTACCAACCAATATAATCTGTGTTTTGTCAGAATAAGGTGTATTAATTTTTAAAGAGATATACCAAATGTGTATTAATATACATTAATATACATTCATACCAATATGTAACAGGCATTATATTTTTTAAATTCATTAAAACCTTCAAAATAAAAATTTATTTTCGAGTATTATGTAAATAGTATACAGTATAGGTGGTTTACTGTTTATTTCAAACGGTTTACGAAATATAAAGCATGAACAAAATACAATAACATTATCATTATTTTATAAAAATAATTAATAATGAACATATTTCAAGTTAATTATTTTATATTATCATACCCATTACCTAGTACCCACCCTCCCCTTATTTTCAAGGTGTAGCGACCGCTACACCTAGTAATAGGGTTGGGCGCCACTGATTGTTGTATTCAGGGGATCTGGATTCAATACTCTTTCGAAACTTCTTAATATAAGTAAGTTTTTATGTTTAAAATATTAAAAGAGTTTTATTAATAAAATTGTTGTTATTGATAGGACCTCTTCCCTAAATACTAAATATTTGCATATTATGATTGATTGTTTTAATTAAAATAACTGGTTGGCTGTGTCACTAAATTACAATTAAACATTTTAAACCAATTTCCCTATTAACCTACCTATCTTCACTATAAACCAAAATATATATTGGGTCAATACCCACCCGCTGGTACCGTATCATATTAGCCACAGAATGGAGTGTACACCTGCAGACATGCCTGATAATTAAACATTTAAACACAGTTTTCAAATTTCCATTACCTATTTAACAAATATATTTTATTATTATTATTATTATTATTATTTGGGTTACACAATCTATACAAATTAAATACAATAAGCGTAAATGATAATAAGAGTAAATACAGACATTGAAGATTTGAGTTGGAGAAGCCATCCACTGGCGACACTCTTTAAAATTTAACAAAATAAAACATATTTAAAATTATTTTTTAATTATATTATTTTATTTTTTATTTTAACATATTAAAAGTATTTTATACGAGGAGAATTTTTTATTATAGATTATTTTGTATAATCAGGAAAAATTGTACACAACTTAATTTATTGATCGTATACCTAAGTATTAAGTATATACCTATTCAGTTTACTTGGTCTAGTCAGTCAATGTTAAGAATATTTTCAGCAGTTAGTCAAAACAATTGCTCCTAAACAATTATTCTTGACATTCAAATTGGTTTTATAGTTATTTTAGTTTATTTAATAAATACTAGATAAACGATGTAATTAACAATT
The DNA here is from genome assembly GCF_020882245.1 of Rhopalosiphum padi. Classification (NCBI taxonomy): domain Eukaryota; kingdom Metazoa; phylum Arthropoda; class Insecta; order Hemiptera; family Aphididae; genus Rhopalosiphum; species Rhopalosiphum padi. The sequence continues at coordinate 10,474,519 of NC_083599.1, forward strand.
TTGTTGGTTAATTTTTAAATTTAATTTTTTTTTATTTTAAATTCTTAGACTATAAAATTAAATGCTAAATATTTTAACAGAGTATAATATATATATTTTTTAATAAAATTCCCTAGTAGAACAAATATGATAATATAATTTAAGATTTGTATAGGTATTAGGTATACTATATTATGGTTGATAATTTTAAAACGCATTAAACTTTTCATTTTGCAATAAAAAAACAATAATTATAAGGTATAGCGTATAGGTACGGTTACATGCAATTTTTAATGTTTACTAAATAAATTTAATAAACTACACTTATGGAGTCGCTTAACCAGATCGGTTGTTGACCAAACTAACGGCAGTATACCAAAATTATAATCGGTATTCGGTTGGATGGGTAGATTAACATTATAATACATTTACTACATTATGGTGAAAATAAACTACTATGATCCGCAGACATGGCAGGTTAATAAGGTTATTCACTTAATATGAAAATGTGTGTTGAAAATCACGTGCTTCGTGATAGAATGATAATAATAATTTAATTATAAGTTGATTTTGATTTTCAAACTGTTTCAAGAATTATTTTTCTTCCCCGAAATTGAAAACACCGCAAGCATAATATTAGTTATTACATTTACACTTAAAGCGACAAAAAATAATTTGAGAACTGTGACCCCTATATATTTTGACTGTTGGGTATACCGTATACATATTTCACATAAATATATACAATTATAATAAAAAATATAAAAATTAAAAACTGAAGAATTCGTTCTGCTTTACTAGAGTAAATGTGTGTGTACCTCGTCATCGATAGTAGACCACTCTACCGTATATTATGATAATATATTATAATTATTAACTAATAATAAGACTTTATCATCGTACGCAGTAGAATAAAAAATATGCTTATGGTATAAATAGTAATTGTGATTATTATAACGGCTAAAAAGTACAACTAAATAAGTATTAAGTAAAATAGATCAAAGAGAAATCATTATTTTTTTTTTTAGTTTGCAACTTCATAAATTTTTGAACGTTGCATATTTATAAGAAAAAAAATTATTTTTATGAATTTTGGATTTCTTTTAGAAAAACTTATAAAGAATCGTGTATTCATTTTTCAGTTTTGACTATTAAAATTGAAAATTTTATTCATAACTAAATAATAATTTTCATAATTTTGACAAATGTTATCGAAAGATTATTGATTATAAAATCAAATTGTGCATAATACATATTTTTAATATTTTTTAAATGTTAATTGTTATACAACTTATGATAAACCATTTGCATTATATTTTCAGGTTAGTTGATCGAAAAACATTATTATCAATATTCATCAGAAATAACTAAAAATATTTTAAAATTTCAAATGCCTATATGTTTATAATTTAAAAAAATAGCATACAATTAGTTGAAATATTTCAAATTCTTTACAGTCTATATATAAAATGATTATTAATAATTTATTATTTTTACCAAAAGATTTCAAGTTATCGCCATCAATTAAAGGGAAATTATTATTTACGTTTAAATTTCATCTATATACTTAATAATTTCAACCGTTTATAAAAAATTAATGTAGCTTTGCGCTTAACTTGTTTTTCTTATTACAGTAACAAAAACTTAAAAGGAACCTTTTATTAAGCACTTGTTTAAGCACAAGATCTGAAAATTATATACATTTTATATTTTTTTTAACAATAAAATAATTTGCAAATGTGGTGATTTTAACGAAATTTTATTTAAATCGTAACTATAACGTAAATGAAAAAATAAATATTTTTAATAAGTCATTATTATTCTTTGAAAAAATTAAATTTTTTTTTTAATTATTAATTATTTACTTTTGTTGATCAGGTCGTCAGACCCGTAAAATCTAAGATATTTATAATAGAATCTAGGAAATACAAGCCTCGGAAAAAAAGCCTCACACCAGCTAAATAAATTATTCGTTATTTTATTATGATTTACATAATCAAATAAAATCATCAATCATTATGTAATCAATCTATGTAACTTTTCTTTAGCATATCTATAAGTATATAGTTGCAATCTGCATTTGACATTGTCAATAATTGTCATTTATATCTACATAATTTAAAATTTTTTTAAATAATTGTCATTTATTATTTGTATAATAAAATTAAAAAATAATTATTAAAAATTTAAAAATAAATTATTTAAATTATACTTATAAAAATGACAGTTATTTTATATTTTTTAATTTTTTAATTTTTATCCTTTAACATTTTTAAATTTTATAGGTTCAAATGACAAATTTAATGACAATTATTGACAATGTTAAATGCAGACTGCAGCTATAGGCAGTTTTAGATATGTTAAAGAAGTGTTACATAGACAAATGTAATAATTATATTTTGTAAATAATATAATCATATTATAATTATGTAAATCATAATAATTAACGAATAATGTATTTAGTTCATTGGTTGGTGCCGGGCTTTTTTTTCGTATACCTTATAATAATAATATGGTCCTGGATAATTTAACTAGGTATATATATATTATTTGTATAATGTTAAATATATTCTGATGGTACCTAAACTAATATTATTTTCGCTTATTTGAAAATAGCAACTAAGGAACGGTATAGTTTTTCTCAAAATAAATATAGGAAGTATGTACCTACTCTAACTCCCTCCGAAAATAAATTATGGTTTAGTCGCTTGGACTAGGAAGGGGTATGCAGAGGTCCACCTCCGTAGCTCGTATATTTACGTAAATCACGTAGGTATTCGCAGTTTTTTTTTGTTGGCTTTAGATCAAAACTAAATTTCTCAAGGCCCGACAAATTCTGACATCATCGTTTTCAGCCACTAAAATAAGACACACCAGTTAAATGGCGTCCCGTGAAAGTGCATTAGCGTTGTGTTAATATAATTACTATACCAACGCGCGGTAACGAAAAATACAAAATCGGACTAGCCTAAAAAAACAAAATAAATACAATATACGTACCAAATATTGTGTTAGGAAATCATAACGTATTAACGTCCGTTCTAAAAGTGTAAACTGCATTTTGTATTTTTTTTTAGTTTTTTTTAAGCACCTTAATCAAATAATGTAATTTCATTTTATTTACACGACGATAATAATAGGCACCTATTCGTTACACAATAAATAATTGCGCAAACGGCCGGAACGATAACGGCAGTTTGGAGGTAGGTAAGACACAGGTACGTAACGTAACGTAGCGTAACGTGTGGACTCTATTGAAACGAGTGCGGCGCTCGCGTGTATTTACTCTTAATTAGGGCCGTTAATATTCCGCACACCTATGGGATCGTCGAATGATAATGATGATGCACATAAATTATGTGGGAAAAAAAAAGGGCAATAATATTGAAGATTTCGCGGTTTTACAATAGTTATTATTTGGTGCCAATCGACCGATAAACGTTTGCAGTGAGAACAGTGATGGAATAGCATACGTCGAACGTCGTGCCGTACGAACCACAAACGACGGGTATTGACAGCGTTGGTGGGAGATGTTATCTTTTTAGAATGTCTTATCGGACCCGAGACCGTGGTACAAGCAGATAAGTGATAACGCGCAAGTTATTTTAATTGCTCGTATCGTTGTTGTTGTTGTTTTTAACTCGATTTTAAGTGTTCTACTACGATAATAATATATTCCTTACTAGAATATATTTCGTGCAAACCGAAAAGTCATTTGGCGAGTAAAGTATACACATCGAAATGTCCAACCCGGTGCTATTACACTAGTATATTCCGCCGTCGTTTACTGCGCTGTGGCGACCACTGCATTGTTTCATTTGCTGATACATATTATTATGTATAGTGGTAACATTCAACAGGTTTTTAAGTAAATATCATTTGATAAATAATTGTCGTACGCGCCTTTAAAACGTTTTAGAATGACCGAAATCAATTGAGATTCTATTGGTTTTTTCGTTTAAAAACGTTAGTTGTGTAACTTTATGTTTTTCAGTTGCTTCGTTAAATGATAATAATATTGAGATTTTTTGACAGGTTACGGGCCTGCTATGTGTGTTATAAGATAACTAATTTTTTCTATACTTTGAGTTAACTGAATGTTGTTGTTATCTGTTTTAGATGTTGAAAGTAATAAATATTCAACAGAATAAACATGTCTCGCGGAGAAAAAACCAAACCAACCACTGGTTTTGTAAGTGTTATTATTAATAATATTCGTATACCTATTTATATTTCTGTTTTTTCTTTTCAATTACATTTATGGTATTAAAAATTTTTAATTATGGGGCATATTCTTAATTTCTCAAAACAAAATTATATTTTAATATAAAAATTGTCTTTTGTTTATTAGTATCTAATATTACATCTTACCTACTTATATTTATCAAGCATTATTTTATTTATGTATTTACAGCTAGATACATTGTTTGGACGACCAAAAAAATATGGGTCAGCGGCATCATCTCCCATCGGTGGTGTCGGTGGCAATGGTATCTACAGCAGTGGAAGTACATATGGTGTTGGCAGCCGTTCTTTGCCACGCATAAACTCGGATAACGATATTTCATCAGGCGGTCACAACGATGCAGATGAGTGTGAAATGTTTGTCGAACATTTAGATGTAGAAGCACTCAACGATAAGTTTGAAGAAATGCTGGTAATAAAAAAATTAAAATACATTTTAATTATTTTTCATAATTTTAAACAATATTTTAATTGTTGGTAAAAATATACTTACATTATACATAATATTCAATTAAATTGATGTAAATTTATATATATTTTAGGATGATATGAATTTAACAGAAGAGAAAAAAACCCCAATAAGAGATCAATCAGTTGTGAATAAAAAAAAAATGTTAATGATGCATTATAAAAAATCAAGTAATGTAAGTTAAAATTTTCTGAAATATTAATCATTTAAATTATAAATTTTAATATTGTTATATCATCATAATAGGAAGGAAATAAAAAAACATGCGACAAACCTACAGAGTATATCCAATATCTTTCACAACCAGATTTAAGTGCCAATAAGACATATAATTGTGTAGTATCACTGCGTATAGCTTTAACTAACCATCCATTAAGCTGGGTTAGTGAATTTGGCACCGAAGGATTACGTCAAGTATTATCTGTGCTCAATGAATGTTATCGCAAGTAAGTACAATATTATATTATACCTAGATTTATACTGATCATAATATATTTATGAAGTTAAAATAAAGCAGTTATAGATTAAATTAGGATAGGTGTAGGGTATGCTTGTATTGATATCAGTGATTTTTTTGAAAGAAAAATAATGATATGGGTAAGTATTGGATGATTAAACTGCAACGTCAAGTTTAACAACCACATACAAGTTGTATGTATTTAATGTGCATGTTAATTCCTTTTTGATCAATAATTTTTTGAGAGGTCTGTGTATTTTTTATGTTAGAAGTTTTAGGACATTTAATTAATTCTAAAATAATTATTAGTGTAAAACAATATTGAAATTTACAGTCTTTTACGTTATAGTTACACTATTATACAATTATTAGAATAAATAATAAATAATTTCAGATACAACACCAAATCTTCTTTTCTTTTTCTTCATTTTTTTATTGAAAATCTGTCCGTGTAGCATCTATGGTCATTAGATATAACATTATTTTGGTGTAAAATAGTTAATTATAGGAATAAATTGATATTTTATAGTATAGACAGTACAGTATTAATTTTTTTTTGTTAATCAACCAGTAGTAATAATTGTTGAAGACGAGAACTGGTTAGGCAATTTATAGATTTTGTTTTTGTTACTCCAGCTTTTTAAAAAAGTAGTTTGCAAGAGACAAATTTTGTAATTCTGGGTAAAATGTTAACAATTTGATGCACATCGCATATATTAAAATTATTCGATATTCTCCATGTGGTATGAATATACAATACCTCATACAAAAACATTATACAAACATAAAAATCAATAAACTATTGTTACATTTCCAATGATACTTTAAACACTTTCATTGAAAGAAAAGTATCAATATCTTATTGCATAAAAAATATCATGTCTATATTAATGTATACGTTTTAAATAATAATAAAAAGGGAAATTATTATTTTAGATCTATTACTTTTAACCTATTTATTTTTTCTAAGTTCTGTTTGTACATAATTAATATCACTTAAATGTAATATTTTCTGAGGTTGTGTATTTTTAACATTAGATTTGTGATAATTTGATATTACTACTATATAGTATTTTTAAAACTTATGCTTTATTTTTTTTCTTACTTTTAACAATTTATATATATAAATATGTACTACATAATACATTTTAAAGATTTTTCAATTAATATTATTAATGTTTTTTTAGTGATGGGAAAAATGCTCAATTTGCTCGTATACAATATGAATGTATCAGATGTTTGAAAGCAATCATGAATAGCACTGTTGGTTTAAAACAAATGTTTGGACACAAAGAAGCACTGACTGTTATTGCTCGATCATTAGATATTAATAAACCTGCTGTTATGTTAGAGGCAGTAAAAGTCCTAGCAGCTGTTAGCTTAATACCTCCAAATGGTCATGAAAAAGCTCTTGAAGCCATAACTATGAGTGCGGATATTGAAAATCGTTGTCGATTCTTACCTATAGTCCAGGGTCTAAAAAGTATAGGAAATGAAGCTTTAAGAGTAAGTTAATATATTTTAGTTTTTGTAAGTAATTTATTTAAAACAGTCTTTTGTATTCAAAAATAGGTATTTAATATTTTTATTTTATTTAAAACTATCAAATAATATAAATAAAATTAATATTTTGAATTATATAGTATAAAGTTGTATACATATGATATACATATTTAATTTTACTAAGATAAAAATAATTAATATTAAAGTGTGGTAGGAAAAGTAACTAAGTAATGTTTCTAGTTTTGTACTAATATAGTTTATTATATTTTTTTAGGTAGCTTGCCTACAGTTTATTAATGCCATTGTATCCACACCTGAAGATTTAGAATTTCGTGGTCATTTACGAAATGAAATCATGCGAGCCGGCATGTATGATGTTATTGATGTAAGTCTTTAATTAAATTGTATTTAAATATTAACTAAGTTAAAGTATCAAATTATTAATACTATGAATATTTTTTAGAGCTTAGAAAAAGATTGCAGTGAAGATCTTAGTAGACAATTAAACATATTTAATGTACATAAAGAAGATGATTATGAAGAATTAGTTCAAAGATTTGATAATGTACGCATGGATTTTGATGATGTGGGAGATTGTTTTGATGTCATTAAAAACATTGTGGCAGATACACCTGCCGAACCTTATCTTTTGTCTATACTTCAACATTTTTTATTTATTAAAGATGATGTTTCTATCAGGTAAAATTGATTAGCAGAAATAATAATAATAACCATAAAATAAATTGTTACTATTAATTAAAGAGACCAATCTATGCAACAACAATAATATTTAATTTAATTTAATTTAAAAATATATATTTATTATAATAACCTGATCTATGTTATCTTTTTTAGTTATGTTTACTTTATAGAATTTTTTTCAAGGATATTCTAGTAGGTAATTAAAAATTATCCAGAAATTTGTATACAATCTTTATTTTTATTGTTTAATTTTTTTTTATAGCTGGATTTTTCATAAAGTTATATTTATAAATATCAAAATATTTTTTCTCTGAAAAAAAAAATAGTTTTTATATGTTTAAATGTATATAAGATTTAACCAAAAATATAGCACAGCTTTCCATATTTTATTAGATAGTAGTATCTAAAAATAAAGTTAAATAAAAACTATTTTAGTAACTAAAATAAGAATAACTCATTATGTATCCAAAATTATACAAAATAATTGCAGTATTTTAAATCATTTTCTTTTAAACATTTTTTTAATTTATTGTATGCTATTACTAGAGTAAGGTGAGAACAAAATATTTATAGATAATTTGTTTATTTTTATTGAAGGCCTGCTTTTTACAAGCTTATAGAAGAATGTGTATCACAAATTGTTTTACATCGTAATGGCTGTGATCCGGATTTTCATGCAACTAAGCGTTTTCAATTAGATGTACAACCATTAATTGACACAGTTGTTGGTAAATTATCAGTTCTGTTGAACTTTATTGTACTTTAATTCTTTTAAATAAATTTTAACTATTTATTGGTAACAGAGAAATCTAAAGCTGAAGAAGATAGAAGAGTTGAAGAGCTAAAAGATAAATTAGAACATGCTGTAGCTACTCGCCAGGAAGCAGAGGCTAAATTAATTCAAGCTGAAACTACGATAAAAGAGTTTATGTTAAACTCATCTATGGACAATGTAAGTTTTATTGTAATATTTAATAATAAAAAACATTATTATTTTTTCAAATATATTTATTCATAATAATTAACTAATGTTTAATACTTTTAATAAAGCATAAGTAATTTATTCTGGTAAAACAAATATGATATCCTATATTAGGTAGGAAATGCGTTATACATTTATAGTTTTGTGTTAACAATTAAATTAAATAAGCAAGATCTAAATGTTTTAATAATACTTCTTTGTTTTCAATAATCATATTTTTTTATCAATTTACAAATAGTGTATAAAATCTTTTTATATCTTTCTTAGACACTATAAATGTATAGGTTTCATAAGAAAATCAAATGCCATAAAAATACACAGAGAAGAAAGATAATAAATATATAATTTATTATTATATTTATATAATAAATTCTACAGATTTCAAATAATATATATTTTTATTACAGTTTTCAACACACATGTTCACATATTATTTATGTTCATTTTTTTTTTTATTAAGCATGTATTATTTTAACATTGATCTGTTTTATGATTTAGAATGGAAAATTAGGATTAAATAAAAAGCAAGATGGAAATACCAGTGGTCCACCTCCACCACCACCGCCACCACCTCCACCCATGTTTATTGGTGGTAACTTTCCACCTCCGCCCCCTATGCCTGGTTCTGTTGGTCCTCCTCCACCACCACCACCACCTATGCCTGGAGGTGGTCCTCCACCACCACCACCATTTCCTAACATGGCAGGAAGTGGAATACCTCGCCCACCGCCTCCACTTGGTAATTTAGCAAATCAACTTCCTCCCGGCCTTAAACCCAAAAAACTGTGGCATGTGGAAGGCATTAAACGAGCGAACTGGAAGAGTGTAAGTATACATATTTCACAGAAATAAATTTTAGTAATAAATTAAGGAGATAGTAACATGAATTTATAATGTAAATTAAATATAATATATTTAATGGTCAATTTTGTTGGTTGATAAAATATTATTATTTAATAATAAGTTATTTTTTGTAATAATTATTACCAGGGCTCAGAAGTTAATAACACTAAAAAAGTACATTTTCAGCACTTTAGTATGCACTTAAGACACCAAAATTAGCACTAAAAATTGGTAAATATGCAAAATAAAATTGTCAACCAAATATTTATAAAAGAATTTTTATATTTTTTAGTTTTTAGTTTTACAAAATGAATACTTTTTTTATATAATATGATAGTAGGTATTATTTTAGAAAATAAAGGTATTTGGTCCGACTGGAATGTAAATACAATGAATCTGATAATATTGCAGTACAATGTATTTGACATTATTTTAAAATTAATCATATTGTTGGAAATAAATGGAATAAATTATCTAATGTTTTCAACAATAACAACCGATAATGTACCTACTATTTAAAAATCAAAATACATGTTTTTGTTTACATATTAATATACTAAATTGAAGTTATATTGTTTATTTACTTTAAAGTGTAAAAATATATCCATAAAGTAGCCCTTAAAACTATAAATTAGCAAAATAAAATTTCTTAAATGACGTCAGGAAAGCGTAGTACAAATTTATATTTTACTTTTGATGTTCTATTACTCACCAAAAATAAAAATATATGTATTTGCTAGTTTCAAATCCTTAATTATTACATATTAAGTAATTTTCTATGTTAATACTATTTTAGATAATACCTCAAAAAGTATCTGACAAATGTTTTTGGGCACGCGTTCAAGAAGAATCTTTAGCATCCAATGATATATTACAAGGGTTATCAGAAAAGTTTTCATCAAAACCAGCTCGAAAAAAACCAGAAGATTCCACTGACAAGTATAATAATATTTTATAATTTTTTATTGGATTAAGAAAAACCTTGGTGCTAATAATATATTTTTCTTTATCATACTTTTAGAACTTCAACCCTAAAGAAAGTAAGATGTTTAAAGGTATTAGAACCAAAAGCTTCACAGAATCTATCTATTTTATTGGGTGGCTCGTTAAAACATTTGAGTTATGCTGATGTAAAACGTGGTGTTCTCAAATGTGATGATGTAGTACTAAAAGGCAATGTACTGGATCAACTAATTAATTACTTACCACCACCAGATCAATTAAAAAAACTAAGAGATTTAGATTGTCCTTATGAAGATCTCGTAGAAGCAGAACAATTTGCTGTAACTGTAAGTATTTTGAAAATTATATAAGTCATTATCAGAAATTTTATAGTCTAAAATATTTTAATTTAATAACTATTGTAATTTGTATTATCATATTATATTTTTATATTAATTATATTAAAAAATGTATTAAAACATGATTTTTAATAAAATTTTAACTTTTTATAGATGGGAGAAATTAAAAGACTGCTACCTAGGCTAAAATCTTTAAGTTACAGACAACATCATCCTGAGATGGTACAAGATATTAAGCCAGCCATTGTGGCAGGTACAGCTGCTTGTGAAGAAGTTAAAAGTGGTGTTAAATTTAACAAAATGTTGGAGCTTGTATTATTATTAGGAAACTATATGAATAGTGGTTCACGAAATGGACAAGCTTATGGATTTGAAATAAGTTTTTTGCCAAAAGTAAGTGTCGTTATTACAGTAAGTATACTTCTTAACACGTTCAGCTCTGCTTAATTCTTATCTGTCGTTTACTGCTTACCGTAGAAGATAATTTGATTTATTAATTTTAAAGCTAAATGTTTTTCTGTACTAAAGAAAGAAAAACTAACTGCACACATGATAAATAAATCTGTTCTGAATATCTACACAAATAATTGGAATTGTTTATCAATAGTCGAATATTTTATATCAGAAAACCTGTATGTTTATGACGACGACGCATCACCATTAGTTGGGATTATCAACAACGTATCACGATGCGTAGTCGTCACAGCAGTGAACGTGTTAAATAAATGAATAATGTGTTGATATATTATTAAAACATCTAATTTGCTTCTCTTACTCAAACAGCTCACTTCAATTAAAGATGTAGAAAATAAGTCAACTCTTCTTCATTATCTTGTCGATATAGTTGAAAAAAACTATCCGGACTTAATTACATTTGGTGACGAGCTAACTCACTGTGATAGAGCTGCTAGAGTATCAATTGATGTTATTCAAAAAACATTACGCATTATGGATACAAGTTTACGTAACTTGGATGTAGATCTTACTAATAATTGTAATAAACAACAATGTGGTGAAGATGATTTATTTTCAGAAGTTATGACTGTAAGTATTTCATACAAATCTATAGTAAACATATGTTTGTATAAATTATTTTAGAGCTTTAACACTTATTACATAAATGTTAGATTTAAAACTTTATTCTCATTGTTATAAGTAAAAAAAATTAGGTCTCAAAATAATTTATGCTATGCAAAAAAGCTACATAGAATCTGAAAAATATTGTATTACATATTATTTTTAATAGCTTTAAAATAATTTATGACAAATCTCCAGGACTTTGTTTCTTTTTATTTTCCTCTTACTGCAGTGGTGATAATCATTGTTGGTGTATTTCATAATTAAATCCTCAGATTGAAATGTGTAAATTATCGTTTTAATAATATTTGTTTAAAAATTGTATAACATTAACAGCCATTTGCAAAAGAAGCCAAGTCACAATTTGAATTGTTACAAAATATGTGTAAGAAAATGGAAGCTTTATATGATGATTTAGCTGAATATTATGTGTTTGACAAGTCAAAATATACTTTAGAAGAATTTTTCACCGACCTTAAAGCATTTAAAGATAGTTTCTATGTAAGTACAGTTTATATAATTACTTGTAATGAATTAAAATACACAAATTAGATTTCTCAATATTTAGTAGGTAAACAAATATCTCATAAAATAAATAGTACACTATTCAGCAATAGACAATATTTTTATTATTAATTATCATAATTTATTTACATTTAATAATTATATCAACATATATTTCTTATACTAGATATCGTTTTCTTATATTAATATTATATCATTTATGTGCATTTTCCATTGATCAAATCAGTAATTATAACCTACATCAAGTTTTATGATGATTAAATTAATTTCATATTAATCACAAAAATATTTTATCAATATGTAATGATAAAAATAATATGAATTTTAGGAAGCTCAAAGAGAAAATCATAAACGAAGAGAAGCAGAAGAAAAAAGTCGTCGCGCTCGAGATGCTCGTGATAAAGCAGAGAAAGAAAAAAAGGAACGAGCAGCACGTAAAAAAGCACTAATTGATATGAATGCAGATCATACACAAGAAGGTGTAATGGACAGTCTGTTTGAAGCATTGCAAACAGGATCTGCATTTAGTCGAGATCAAAGGCGTCGAAGACCAGGTGGCACAAACACCGGAGGTAATAAACATTTTTAAACATACATATTAAATAAATTATCATGTGTACTTAATTATAATTATTACTTATTTTGTATATCTTTATATCTGACATCTATTTATAATATTATAGATGATAAAAGAGCTCCATTATTATATCGCAGTCGATCAAGGACAGCTTTTACTGAGCGAGATTTACCAACTACACGAGTTCAACATTAAAAATAATCATCGCAACTGCTTATAGATGAAATTTGGTGCAAATTTTATAATTTGTTTCTTCAATAATGAACTATTAAACTGTATTTTATATTAAATCAAATTATATATTTGCTATTTTCATCAACAACATTTTATGAATGATAAATTGATTATTTCAAAATAACTTAAGACAAAATATGTATTAATAATATGATATATAATAATTTGTTAGTAGTAAAAGAGGCATATTGAGTATGAACAATTTGTACATAATCCATATACAAATTTGTTAGCTTTAAATAATATTATAGCCTAAAGGAACTTAATTGTATTAATAATATCCTATTTTTAAATTAAAAAATATTGATTGGTAGAACTATAATTTTTTATTATTCACTCGTCATTCTTACTAAATGAGTAGTAAAACAAAATGTATAACTCAAGTTAATTGTGTATTAACTTTATACTAGAATTGATTCAATTCTTTAATAATTTATTACTCTCATTTTATTATTTTAGTAAAATTATAATTTATCATAACTGTTTACCGTTGAATCTTGAAAATTTTATTTTTGTTTTAAAAGTAAGGATATTATATTTAATATGACTATTGTATAATGCATTATTTTTAAGTGCCTCTTCTACTATTGTAGTTGATCATTATTAAGCATTTTTTTTTTATATATATAAATATACATAATATAAATAAGCAGTTAACTAACATGCTGTGTATTAATAAAGATAATATTTTAATGACATCTTATATACTTTATGATACTAATAAAAAATCAAATTATTTTTCAAACCTGTGATACTTATGACATTTTAGATAAATTAGTATGAATTAACAATTTGATGTAACAAATTTTTTAAGATAGTTAAAAATTATAATAAAATATTGAAAAATAATGAGACTGTTCCGTATATTATTGCTCATTTATATCGATTAATTAAACTAAAAATATTACTATTAAGTATGTTTGCGAATTATACAACATTTAATTATATACCTTTTTTCAACCATGTGATTTATTTACAAGTGAATATAAATAATTATTATTTTTAAAAAAAAAAACTGTTGAGTTGTACAAAAGTTCTGTTATTTCTTAATTCTTATGGTATTGATATTTATATTCTTGTATCTTGAATGTTTTTATTTTTAATACAAGTGTCATCAGATGTCAAAATCAAAAATTTTAAAATCTAATGCCTATATTTTGATTTTAAACTTTTTTGTATAATAACTATATAGAATATCAATGCAACTGTTAAATGTATTTGTAAAAATGTTAACAGTTAAATATTTTATATTATTTGAGTATACATAGTAGTTAAGAAATATTGTAACTAACGATTTATTATATATCTGTATACAAATGTACATCGAAAATATAATTAAAATTAATATATTTATACAAATTAAAAAGATTTGTATTTCATGTTTAATTTAGTAATTTGCACATAATTACATGCTTTAAATTAATTTGTATCATAATTATGAAGTGATAAATACCTAAATAGTAAGTGATAAATACCTAAATAGTGCTCAGAGAGTATTAAGATACATTATTTTATGTAATGTCTTGATACTATTATTTATCATAGTTGAGTATTACAAAAAAACATCCCTAATGATTAATTAGTAAATTACCTTCAAAATTAGGTAGTAACTTTTACTTATAATATATGAATATGTTTTGTTAATATTCATAGATAAAATCCACTTTATTAATTATGTACTATAATAGTTCACTATTTATGAGTCGTCATAAAAACCTATTTAACCTTTTCTACCAAGGAACATTTCTAGTTATCAGTCGAAAAAATTGTTAATATATTACATAGTCTTAAAATCACGGAATCGGCATAAAGATATATTATACTTAATTATTCTATCCTTTTAAAATATTTTATTCAATATTTATTTATTTTTTACAAACATAGTCCCACGGTGATGTTAGTCTAGTACGGGTATATAAGTGTATTTCTTCGCTCCATATTTATGATCTTTTTTTCGGGAAAAATTCACCCATCATTATATTATACATACTGTCTTTTTAAATATTTTGGTCTGTACCAAGACCTTAAATAATCATATTAAACAGTGTCAGTACCAACATTGAACATTTTGAACATTTTACTTTTTACTAATCTACTACGAGCAGCGGTATTACATAACACATATTTAGGTACCGGTGTTGGTAGATATACTTATTATCGAAAATCTGTCACGAAACGATCAAATATCTTTTTCTTAATTAGCTATCTTGTACCTACTATCGACATGTCCGAGAATACAATTATTTAAATCACAATCTACTATTAAAAATTAACAATTCAATAATTTTAATAACTCTCTCTCTATATTAAATTAACTAACACAGATGCAGGACTGCAGCAAAACCAATCAAAAGATTACATTCAAGTTCTCTGAACTCACGAAACTCCAACATTTTCTGACATTCAACACAAGACCGAAATATTTAAAACTAAAAATCGTTATGAAGTACAAGAGTACTTGGTAAGAACCCAAAATGAAAATGATCAGAGCGATATAACATATAAGATATAAATCCTAATGATTCTAAAATCTACACGGCCGGATTATTATAATAAATATTAATCATTTACTACCTACAAATACTTATAACTATTAGAATACAACTACACGTTATTATCTAATTTGTAAAAGAAAATATTAACTGTACTCGAGCAAAAGGTGTATTTTATAATGAGTAATAAGCATTTGAATATGGTACTATATATCAATTATAATTTATATAATGATATTTGTGACAAAAAAAAACGTAGAACTAGTTTCAAAAAATACTATTCGCACAAGCATAATTCATATTCTTCTATATAAATTCGATAATATGCAAATTTGCTCTCGTATCAACTATAAATAAACTGGTAGTAAGAATCCGGTACCTATAACTCTATAAGTACAAAGGTTTACAATTTTACGCGTGTGTAAAACAAAGACAACACTATGTGACTATAGATGCTAGATACTACATGCTTGTATGACTTGCTCTCAATAGTTTTGGATATTAAGTGCACGTGAGTGCATGTGTTTAATAAGCCTAATAAGGAATAAATAATAATACAAATAAAAAAAAAAAGATATTATTAAGAATTTAGAATCTAATTATTAAAAATAAAAAAGATGAAAAGATGAATGTTATTTAAATAAAAAATTAAATTTAATATTGCAAATATAATATAGTTGGATAATGTTTATTAATTTAAAAAAATAAAATAAAATATTACTTGTGTTAATAAAATAGTATATTTTGTATGAAAAATAATTAAATGTCAATAAGAACAATTCAAATGAAATCAAATACTGTGTTTTGTCATTTATAGGATATATAACAGCATACATGTTATAATATAATAGCAAATATGTTTACGGTTTGGGAAAATATTCTTAGTGCAATTGCCACTAATTTACAGGATTAAAATAATTTTACAAAAACCAAAATTAACAACTGCAGCTGTTACTGTCAAACATCTGCAAAGTCTCCTTAAAATAAAAAAAAACTTTCGAGAGCAAGGTGCCAATAAATGAGGCTTTATCCGATTCAAAGAATAAAACTGAAGCATCAGGCATAGAAACAGAATTTCCAAATCAAATTACGAAAAAAGAATCTTTTACCCGGAAAAATTGCTGAAGATGAGTTTTGTAACATAAGTGAAGAAAATACAATAATAATTATTAAAAATGTTGTTGATATTATCTTAATAGGACTACGTCAAAAATTTAAATCAATGGAAAATATTACTTAAGATTCTTAGATCCAAAAATATTTATTTTTGGCCTACGGAAGACTTGAAAAGATCGGGAGTTGATTTATGCAATATATATATAAAATTAAAATTACCTACCTCAACAAATTTGAATTCATTTCAGAATTAGAGATCTTTAAAGAGCATGTTTACAAAATTACAACTACAACATAAATGAAATTTTAAAAAAGCAACCTTTTTTGAAATGTTAAATTTTCTTTATAAAAATAAACTTTAAGATGCATATAGCATATCCAAATATATCTTACAATGCCAGGTACTTCAGTTTCGAGTAAACGAAGCTTTAGCAAATTTTAACAAATAAAAATATATTTACTATCTTTAGCTACTACAGAGCAAACAAGACTTAACCACATGTATTTTATCTATAGAAAATAAAATTCTTGTCCTAGATCCGGCACTGGGTATAACTCAAAATGTAATAAAATCTTTCTGTAAATACCGTAAAACAGTAGAAAAAAATTCATAGTACCTATTAATAGATAACATATTAAAATAAATCAAAAATGTTATTGCGTATAATATATATTAATATAAAAGTTTAATTTCCCATGAATAATGTTTTTAAATTATAATAAAATGATTAGGTATTTTTATAGATTAAATATCCAAATTGAAACTTAAAATTTCTATAAAAAGTAATTGTCTTTATACACGTTTTAGATTTTATGGTTTTAGTATACTGAACTAGCTACTTATGAAGAATTTTGTATTATATTTTTAAAATTCAGATACAAAAATTAAAGTTTTTATACATTTTTAATTACAAAAAAAAATTGCAACATTTTGAGATTTTAAAATGATAATATAAACATTCGCTAAAAATGTCATGTATCTATTATTATTTATTTATTTATTTATCTTGATATATTATATATCAAAATAATTAAATATTAAAAACTTTAATTAAGAGATATAATTATTTTACGAGTGAATATCAAATGTCGAAAATATCTGAACAGCATTTTAAAATGCTCATAAAAAATTAATTTGGCTTTCCAAAAGAATTTTTTTTTATGCAAAAGATTTAAAAAACTTAAAAAAAACCTTATATTAAATTTTCAAATGTGAGGTATAATAACAAAAAAAATTATTCATTTTTAACCACAAAATAATTTCTGATTTTTGTAATTATTATTAATTTTGTCAAAATAATAACTTAAACGCCTATAAAATAATATTGTGACTATTAAGATTTTCGAAATTTTTGAATTGAAAAATTAACAACGAATGAGGGGCTTTGAATTAAATTTTCAAGCATTTCTTCCCTGCAAATTTATTTTTTAATCGATATTTATAAAAAAAACAAAAATTTCTTATGCCTATAAATAGTTCAAAACTATTCAAAATATTTTGAAAATATTATCGAAAATAAAAACGATGACATAAACATTTAGTAAACATTTCAAGGATTTACGGTTATTCGTTTTCGAGTTTAATCAAAAAAACAAATTTGATTTTGTCGTTAGGTAATAGGATTTTACGTTGTTTTTCTCGAATACAAGTACTGGACATTTTTAAGTTTGACCTTTCCAAAATATAAACTAGATTTAATTTTATATTAAAAACCGCCCCTGTTTATGAAATTCAAAGCACACACGCACAAAAAATAACATACCTATCATAATAAAATCAATACATTCATCGTTCCGCTCAGAATCTAATTAGTAATTAATAATACAGGTATATCGTATATGCAATTATTGCATAATATAATAATAACAAGATATATTATACATGCAATTAATAACTATTGCCCATAATGTACCCACCTACCTATACCAATTCTACTAACATGTTATGTTATCCATCACCTTATTGTCACAGTGGGCACATAATTCGACAAGGTAAACATGACACGAATTCGTATTTACCTATGAGTAACTTAAACGGTACCTATGCAACACAGGTCGTATGTATTTGAAAGAACTGAATAACATAATACGGCCGAACGCTCGTAACACACGTTATTGAAATTATTATCAAATAATGAAATAAGTAAATATTAATTGTATTTAACATTATTGACATAATATACACACATAATGCATATTTATGTATCGTCCATAATATAATAATATAGTTGCTAGTTATCTGTATAGTCTGATATTACAGTTTAATGTTTACCTATCTACAATTTTTGTTTACTTTTTGTTAATTTTCTGTTTGACTATTGGTTAGGCACAAACTAAATCCAACTGCCGCGTTAAAACGATTAAAGTCTGATATCGCACATTATTGATATCGTTCTACGCGAGAGGCGCACGTATAAAAGTCGCTGTAGGAGTACTAACGGGTTGCAATAATAGCTAGTGTCGACTGCCCATAAGGAATAATTCATAAATCATATTATATATTATAATAATAGTTATTATTATCATTATTTCACACGCGATGACGACGATTACATCGATAGCTGCGTTGTTCGGTTGTATTTTGCTACATTTATTTGTGAGTAAATTATAATAAATAAACAATTTATACACAGGGGAAAGAAATTAGGAGTGATAATACTATCCACTCAAACGCAGATTTAAACAACTATTTCGCGATGTTTTTTTTTTAATAATTCTAAAGTCATGTTGGACAATTATAATTGTTCGTATAAAACAATGAATATATAGGTAACATTAGATGCTATACTTGCTTTGTCAACTTTATTCTACATATTTTGTAGAATTAACCATGTAGTAAGTTAAAAACAACATTGTTTAACTGATTTACAAACGAATTTAATCGAGTAAATTGTACTAAGATTAAGAATATTACCTATTATTTATTAATAATATGTACTAAATTAATCTATTACATTCGATTTGGAAACAATATATTATCGGCATTGTATAGTTGTATACAGTGTACCGTGTACCCTCTTTGGACGGAAGTGTCACTTTAGTGACTGCAAGTCAACTATTTTTAAGTTTAATACCTACCTATAATAATACTTTGAATTAAAAATATTATGAAAGAGTATTTTGTGTTTTAATAATATAAAATTTAGTTGCAGTGACTGACTATTTTAAGTACTTTCCTAATTATTAAGTGCATTTTTGTGGTTATTAAAATAGTATAAGCACTAAGTAGTTATAGGCAGTACCTACTTAGTTCCTCTCAAATAGTTGTTGTAACTGCAAACAAGTATACAATTTTTTTTGACTATTTCATCTTATTTAGTGGGAGTCAAGTATAAAGTCATGCCAATTAGACTTGTTAGTTACTAGTAATTATATAAAAGCATCCAGAAAAATAATATTTAGTAATAATATAAAATAATGATCTTCGCCTCTGGTTTAAATGTCATGTGGGAAATCTCCTCTCCCAACAGATTACATATTACATATGATTTTGTATAAAAATGTAATAGTAGATGATATATAGTAAATAGTATAATATACTATATAATAACTGAAACACAGGTCGGTCAAGCCGTATAAATCGTTTTTTTTTATAAAGATTTACCTTAAGTAATGAATATATAGTTTTGAAAAATAAATAATTTAATGATTTGAATTGAATTTAAATAATGACTATACCTCCCTTGTATAATATGCTAATTTGTATAATAACTTATTGATTTGTGGGTAGATTTTCACATCAACCGCCTCAAGAATGCCAGATTCAGATTTGCCATTCGAGTTCAGCGATAAAGGATCCGTAATTACTGAGGATAACGTACTCACCCAATCAGTGTCAAGTGATGGGAAAACTGTATTCAAAACAAATGATCCACAGCCAATAAAGAAATATCAAAAATTCAAAAATATTAAAAAGTCGCCTACAAATCAAAATCAAAATAAAAAACAATATGAAAATTATAAACCTGCAGCGAACAGTGCAATAAAGTATCCTGTCATTCCTGCCGGGCATACGAGTACACAGTATTATAGCACTTCCCCAATGATGGACAATCGATGGAATTTTTTGGACAATTTTAGCAAGTATGTTTAAAATCATATTCAATTACAAAAAAATTCAAATACTATTAATATTTTAAAATGGTATTATTTACTAAACATTTAAACATAATTATTTTTGTTTTCATTTACTAAATTATCACTTACCAGCTACATAAATTAATATGTTTTCTACTAATTTAACATGTTTTTACGCAGATATTTTCCTACGGGATTTACCAATATGAGAATTGAATACATTTAAAAACATATAGAGGTGCATATAAAATATATGGAAATGCTCATCAGAAATTCACAGACAATCAAATCACAATTTACTAGTAAAATAAATACTATCATATTATAAATTAATGATATCTATACTTATATAGAAAATATACACAGTAATTATTTCAATTTTATTTTTATTCAATATGTATTTATAAATGTATTTATTCCGTCCGTTTAATGTCGTTATCAAAGGAGTCACGAAGTCACACTGAATTGTAAAAGTTATTTGATAAGGAATTATAATACACACTATAACGCGAATCGAAAACGTTTTCAGCCATACAACATTTAGGTATAGTTGATATACATAAATGTAGGTACCTATAGGGTTATAGGCTATAACATAGGTACATAAATAGTTATGAGTTATTATAATATATTATATTGTTTGAATTTTCCTGTTGAGAGTGCAAACTGCATTTAATCTGTTTTATACCAACTCACAAATATTAATAAAGTTTGAAACAAAACACTTTTGAACAGTTTTCATAAACCTAACAACTGTCTTGACGATCTTCTTTGTAACCTACACACACGAGCTCATCGTGAATGGTTTTTTCATAACCAATCTCTATGAACAAGTTCATTTGATATCATCTCGACTTTCGAACTTCTTGTAAAACTATAGCAGGAACCATTGAAACTCCCATGTTAAATATTAAATAGTGAGCTTTTTTGTATATGTATACACGACAAGTAATTTATAAAATATTTTGACTTTTAACTTTTCAGATAAAAATTATATAAAATTTGTACTTTGGAGAAGTCAAAGTTAAAAATTCTTAGTATTTTTGAAAATGACCGGAAAAAATAGGATTTTTATGCCAAACCACTAACCAGTTTTCAACAAACAAATAACCTTAGACGGGTACTTCAAATTTTCACCAAATATTTATATTAACATACCCCACACGTAATATATATTTGTACTATTTATACATATTTTTAATTTTCAATTTTTTTTTATAAATGTTGATACTCGATACCTACTTTTTGAAGTATTTTCTACGTAAAAATGCTTTAACAATGCTTTTAATATATGGTTTCTCACAAATTTTTCATTCACCAATTAATAAATTTCGAAAATTTATAAATTACTTTATAGTTAAAAATATATAAAAAAAAATCCTTTTTATATCTAACTACATTGAAAGAAAAATACAGCTTGATTTTAGTAACGATATTTCTTTAAATTAAATACACACAAAAGTTTTTATACTTAAAATTAATTCATAAAAGTTAATTCTATAGATTTAATATTAGAAAGGTATTAGTTTAACATTAAAATTTAATGGAATATGAATTGTCATAAAATTAATGTAATTATATAAACTTTAATAAAATAATTAATAATTAGTAGTAAAAATAATTCTTACTCTATTAAAAATAATATACATTTTTATTATATTTTATGGGTGTGTAATTTCATTAAAATAGTGAATAGTGTAACTTTAAGCTAATGTAATAAGTAAGGCTGGGATTTCTAAGCAGTAAAAAATTGTAAATATGCATTTTATTTACCAAAATATGCAAAAATATGCAAAAACCATATTTTTAAATAATAGTTAATATTATTACATGCTATTATTAAATTTTGTTTTTTAAATTTTCAAATGTAAACGACTAGCGATTAAATCGAAGATTTATATTGGCTTAAACTGTTTTCCACATCACATGATGTTGTTGGAGTATATTTAAATGACGTGATTTGTCCCGGATTTAAAGTAATATTAACATTTTTTTCTTCCGTTTTATAATCACCGTTTATAATGTTACGTATTTTTAGAAATGTTTTGAATCCCTTATTCTTCTTTAGTATAAAGTTCATTTTAGTTTAAATAGGTAGTATATTTACGCTAATTCAACAAATAAACCAATAATTATAGACGTTTATTAAATAAATATCATTTAAAATTAACAAGATTCTCAACAATTCATATATATATTATATTATGCATTATGTTCAAAATATGCAAAAATATGCAAAACAAAATTGTACTATTTAATCAAGAATAAGCCAAATCGTGGACATATCTGACATCCAATCAATTTGGACTTAAGGAAAAAAACATGCAAATGCATAGAAATCCTAGCCCCTAGTAATAAGTTATTATGAAAAATTAATTAATTAATGTAATATATAAGTTCAAATGTATAACGTATATACTCCTATACAGTAGTTATTTAAAATAATAATACTGTAAGTTATATTGTATTAAACATATTTTCATTTATAAGTCCAAACCAGTGTCCAAACATATTAACATAAAAATAAGAAATAACGTATTTAATTTTAGGACAATATTTTTTGAATCCAATATACTATAATAGAATTAATATTGCGGAAATTCCGTATGATGCCAAGTTTACTTCGCCTATTATAAATGTATAAGTGCAGTATAACCCCAAACATTTGTGTTGTACTGCGTATAGTGTACAGTTTTTCTTGTCACTCATCTATAATTCGTTAGGTATACCTATTTAAGATTGGTCAGTAATGTAATTATACTGAGACAAAATTATGTCGATTATAAATGATAGTAAAACTCGACCGTATTGGGAAACTCGAGTGGGAAACTAGGAGTGTAGACATTTTTACCGAGGTTTCGACGTCGGTGTAAATTTTTAAACTGTATTTTTGAGTACCTAAATTGTATGTGCATACATACATAATTAACTCAAAAATGTGTTTGAATATTTGTGTTTAAATTGAATATCCTAACCTATATATACGACAATATCAATGCTATTAACCCTATGCACTACAGTACTACACTGCAATCATTCGTAGATAATAAAGTATAATTAGACCTATTTTTTGATTAGCTAGTTTTAGCTCCACACAAACATATACCATATAATTACTCACTTACTTATTACTTTCGTAATAACGTAATTATCTGTCTGCCATGATAATGTTTTTGGGTAATAATAAATTACTCCAAGTTTGGAAAACAAGCTGTAGTGTGACGAGCGAGTTAACAACTAAAATCGAAATTAGAAATATCTATACTTGAACCAATTGAACCAACCCTATTGAATAAAAAATTTAAGTGGAACCTTATAGAATTTAATGCCTGTATGTGCTCAAGTATTCTGTGCCGATTATGTCACTATACATTTAAATCTTAGATATGCCACGGTATGGGTAGCTCTAAACCACATAATTTCCAAAATATTGCTTTCGTTTATATACTACCTAAAAATAGGTAACTAAAACTATCGTGATGTGCATAATTTATTAATATTGCTATAGACACGAGAACGAGGGCACGTGAGTTGGTTTTTTAAATATTATAAATATAATATAATATAAATAGAATATTTAAATTTCACAAATTGTAATACGTCACCAGCAAATGTTCCGGATTTTAAGTGCTGAATTCATCAATATTCCAGACACGCGGATAGTAAAAGTAATACTATTATTTCATTTTTCGTTTTCACTTGAAATCGAATTTGTAAGTATACACAAAACAATACATAACTATGTTGGTTATAATTACAATGCAGATTTTTAATTTACTGTTTACTTTTTTTATTATTTATATTTTAGGGAATTTCGTCAGTAAATTTTTAAGCTACTCGTAATATAATGACAAGAATTATGTAAGTATATTTTTGCATACTTTAACAAATTTGATATTTTTTGTACGTTGAAATTAAATAAAAATAATTATTATATTGTATTCAAAACTTAGGCGTTAAATAATATTTTTTCAAGTAGAAAATTCTTATAATACAGTTTTGTCGACTACAAACCTAGGTATCGTTTTTCGATCATCTCTCTGGCCAATGTGCAACATAGATAAAACGTTTATTCATTTATTTAATTATTTTTGTTTTAAAGTAATCTTAGAGTAAAATCACCCATTAAAAAAACGATATAGCATACAATTTTCGACCTTGGTGTATGAAATTCGAATATTCGTATTAATTGTCTTTTTAATGCATATTTCAACAATTATTACCGATTTATGTGTATTATTACATACATATTTCATAATATGACTAATATAGTATATACTATTTGAATGTACCAAATTCATTAAAAAAATTAAATATCAATGCTTATACAGTTATACATGATCTGTATAATATCATTACACATTTTAAATATTGATGTATGTATTGTGTTTCATTAGGTAGGTACCTATTTTTTCAACAATATAAAAATATAATTATTTAAATTTAAATTTAAAACCTCCCTCAAGTCAATCAAGCCACTGCAATAAAGATCATCCATTATGCTTATTGTACATTTTTTTCGTATAGACTGTATAAATTCTAGCTTAAAAAAAAAAAAATTAAAACCTGTAGAATTATACTCAAATATTTAACATAATATATGAACAATTGAGGCCATAAATTAAAACTTATTGATCATAGACACATAATTAAGGGGGCGCTTAGGGTGTATTAGCACCACCAATCTTAAAATTAGCATCCTGAAATACTTTTTTTATAATATAACATTCAGCAGCGATTCAACGCTATGCCAGGAAAATGAAGAGCTTAAGCACCCTCAATTTTTAATTGATATTGCGCCTATGACCATGAACCTATTTTTACTCTTTTACTGTTACCGTAAATAGGTAGGTAATACTAAAATCTATTAAGTATCTACCTAAATTCATTAGGTACTAAGCTCAAACCCTTCTGTATAACATACTCGTACTGATGCCATATTTTCTAAAATTGTCTCCAGTCATATTCTAATCTGAACAAATTATAAGTTCTGTACTTTAAAATTTAAATCACTTATTGTCGAGATGTGAATTTCGAGTGTATTAAAATTTTTATAGGCAATTAGGTTTATAGGTTTTAGGTAAATGCATTTGTGTCGAGTTAAAAATGTAATAAATTTGTGAAGCGTATCTGCATATCACATAAATATAGTGTCTACGGACACACGTATGAGTCAAGAATATAATTGTATGTACAATAATACGTATTATACGTAAGTATAATATAGTTTAATATATATAATAATATATATAATCATATTTAATAAATCATAAATATTTAGTCTTCGATCTGTATTTCCCATGCGAACTGTGAAAATATTTTTAAAAAATCACAGTTTTTGTAAATTAAATCAATGTCAACCATAAATAAAGCAAATAGTTTGATTTCCACACCCCACACGAAATAAATTATAATAGGTATTTTTGAATTAATAAATAATAATCAAACGGTATGAAAATAAGGTTAAATTATTGATTTTTATCAAAAATGTATGAAGGTAACCAGTAGGTATAGGTAGTTTTTCGAATTTATTTAACAAAAAAAAAACATTTTTCCACAACAGTCCTCCGTTCAGAATCGTTTGTATACAATGATATCATATCATTGAATTCAAATTTTACACATTTCTACAGATTAAAATTTTATCTATGATCCATGAAAAATGACAAATTTAGTTCCTAATGTTCCTATAGAATTTATTCAAGTTACATGATATTAAAATTACTGATATTCTACTTTAAAATATAATATAATGTAAGAATACCAACAAAAGATATCAAATATGAGCAGTATTTATAGTACAAAGATGGATTTAAAATAATTTATATTTACCTTAACAGTAGTGTTTATTATAGAGTAAGTAGTAACACTAGGTAAAAACAATAGGTAATCTAAAAGTGATTAAAACAGTTAAATAATTAAATTTAACGTTTACTAAAAAATACACGATAAGTCCAATAGGTATATAAGTCTTATTATTAAAATTTAAAAGGAAAAAAATTGTAGAAATCAAGCATTGCATCCGCAGTATATATATTATATACTCTTTGGAAAAATATTGAGTCAGCTACAAAACTCGTATTACATTTTGTTTGTTTTCCAAGAGATATTCGTCGTGATGTTTATAATACGTTGGTACGATTGCGAATTTTCGTCGTCAATACAGTTTTGACTTCATATATCAATCATTTTTTTGTTCAAAAAAGAATTATTTTTATTTCACTTTATATAATAATCAGTAATAGTTCAATAATTTTTATATTTACAAACGAAATTGTATAATACATTAATACGAGTATTGTTAAAAAATGTCAAACAACTTTTTGGACAGGGTTAAACGTAAGAACGTAGTAGTATATATTATTTGATTTTTTGTTTGTATTCGACTCGACACTGACTACACGTATAAAATGGTTAATGTTATCGAAAAATAGCATAAAATTATCATTTTATTATAAAAATAATATTGTATTCTAATTCCTCGAGCATTCGGGTGTTGATACTGAGTATTTTTTATTTTATCGTAACAAATCCTTTAATATGTAATAAATAATAATAAATAATAATAACTGTTTCACATTATATTATATATTTATACAGCCGGTCCACAAGCTATACAATATTTCCATTTTTCTCATCGAACTTAAAACAATAACATAAATATATTAATAACATTTTAAAATCTTTCTTAGAAAACCGTTTACAACCAACCATGGCTGTGCCGTAATATTATAATAATAAATTAATAACATTTTGAATGTTTTCTTTCGTTTTGATTGCACTTTTCCAAGCCATTTGTCAATATGTTATTACTTAATAAGTAGATAATGTAGGTATACTTTTATAGGTACCTATTATTATTGTTATTTTATTATCTTTACGGAACATAACTAAAAACAAATACACAATCATCGCTTTCTATGTATACAATAAATTAAAAATAATAACTGAATAGCTAAAATAAATGTTATCTAATAAAATATTTATTTTACTTTTACTTCATTATTAATGATGATAAATATTGGGTTTATAACTAATAATAATTATACCTTTCCTTTGGAATTATATTTATATATTTGTTTTTATATTTTGTAGATGCCGTATTAAGCAATTTAAAGACACGCCATCTTTTATGAAAAGCCATTCAAAGAATAAAAAGATCATTTATAATTAAATCATTTTTAATTAATCGATTTTATAGGTAATAGCTGGACCAATTACTGTGTTTGTTTTGTTCATTTTGTATTTATAACATTCAATTTGTGCCCACATTTGTCTTCCTAAAGTCAAAAATAGAGGTAAAACTAATTAACATTATTTAAATTAAATGTTTGAATTTATCTTATTTAACTGTAAATATTTGATTTTATGGTTGTTCGGTTTTCTGATGCTAACAAAGATAAATTAAAGGAGAATTTATTGAAACACAAATTAATTTAACAGTTATTTTAAGTATTTATTTTTTAATACTTCAAATATTAGAATAATTTTTGGATCATCTTTTTATATAGCAACAGGATTTCCTGGTTTACATGTAATTATTGGAACAATTTTTTTAAATTATTAATTTAATACAAATAATTTAACTACATTTTTCACTTATTTATCATATTAGATAGATTTGAATTAGGAGCTTGATATTGACATTTAATTGATATCATTTCACTATTTCTTTATATAACTTTTTATCGATGAAATAATTAATTTTATTAATATAGATTAGTATATTTAATTTCCAATCAAAAAGTTTAAAATTTAAATAAAATAATTGTATTCAATTTAATTTCAATAATAACAAAATTTTTAATTTTAATTAATATAAAAATAAAATTTAATTATAAATTACGACTTCAATTTTTCATCAAAAATCCAATTTTTATGTATTTAATTATTCCAAATTACGCAAATATGAATGAACTAAAGTTTATATTCTTTGAAATTTAAAAGCTATGTGCTTGATTAATAGGTCTGATTACTAAATGTTAAAAATACATTATTTTTTTTTTTAGGAACTCGCCAACGAGTACCTCGATGTAATTATATTAAAAGTCGATGTTGATAAATGCAAAGATGCTGCAGCCTGCAGATGATTATAAGTCTTGTCTCCAATATTATTACTTGTCATTGTCACGGGGTTCTGTACAAATTCACTTGGTTTCTCTCTGGATGGTGTATCTGCGTAGATAACTTCACCATTGTCCATAGTTATGGAAACCTGATATCATTAAATAAACTTAATTTTATAACAGAACTATCTAAATAACTATACTTACTCTGATAATTGGGTCACCAACAAAAATACATCATGACATCATATATATTGATTTTTATTAGCTGAGTGTTGGATAACTATTACTCATTTACACTCCTGCAGAAGCCTAATTAATTTACATAATATAAAATCTTACCACAGAAAAATGTTACATACTATTTTATGTATTTGTCTGCACTTATTGTCTATATAATAATACTATGAGTGAAATATTAAACGTCACAAACGTCGTCGAGAAAAACTTTTATAATGTATAGCACAACCCGTTAAATCTACCGATAACAACAAAACAATGTATATAATTACAATAAAATGCAATTTATTGAATAAAAAAAAAACAGTATTGTACACCGATAAAAGGGCTTCGTATCAAACATCAGTGCTCTACGTAGTATAATTATATATGTGTAAATTTAAGCAAAAAAAAAATAGAATAAATATCTCGTACATTGATCGGCATCCGCGATTCTATGTAAGAAAATAAAAATAACGGAGAAAAACGTCTGGAGGACCGTCTGCGGCGCTCGTAGATACTCGTTACCGCGATCGCAACCGCTACGAACGCAAACAGCGAAAAAACTGTACATGTAGCCATGTAGGACTTTCAAAAGACGCAAATTACGCAAATGCGAAAAGAAAAGAGGTGACTCTGTGACATAGACCTTTTTTTTATGCGACCGCAGCGCATTCCTTCATAGCACAAAGTGTGAACTATTTTTTTTTTATAAGATTTAGTCATTGTTATTTCTCAAAAAAATGTGTTATTTATGCCTATAGGGTAATCATAGTTATCTCAGATAACCGTGATAGTATATAACTACTAGTTACTAACTAGTTTATAAAAAATTATGTAAGAAGTTGTTTGCATCGATTTAAAAATGTAATTACTAATTGTAATGTAATAAATTGTAAGCGAGCTGTTTTTTTTTATTATTATTATCGGCCGATCAAGACTTTTGCCCCTCCCTCTCAAAAACTGAAATGACGCCACTGAATCAGGGCCGATCGTGTTGTCAAATTCTGCAATAAGAACCTAAGTAATTATTATAATAAGTTATTATTTTACAGAGCAGCACTTGCAGTTTATAATCAAGTATTTAATCAAATCGTCATCTCTTTTTTTCATAGGTTCATGATAAATTGTACGTTGTCAACCTTCAAACGGAAGAACGTGTTGCATGGATTATGGATATGGTGTTTAATGTTAATATTTATCGTTCCAGAGATTATAACTTTAATACGATCATTAATAATTTATTTCTTAAAGTCGTCTAAAGACCGCCTTTATTTGATATTCTTTTTGTGCTTTTTATGGAAATACTCCACGTATTTGGCTTAGTTTTACTTATGTATGTTGTGCTAACAAATCTAAATGTCGTCAAAGGCGTGAAGTTAAACTATTGTCCTTGTTTGGTCTCAGCATTGCTCAGTAATTTTACCTACTATTTTGTAAATTAATTTATAGAGCAATCAATAAAAGGTTTCATTTTACAGATTGATTATCAAAGACAACGAAATCCGAAAAGTTTAAAATGCATGTCAAAGTCGTAATGGATTTAATTGCCGTAGTGTCACAAATCACTGGTTGAACAAAGCAAGTGAATAAACTTGCAATCCCAATTTCAATATTTTGTATTTTTTGTGGTTACTGGGAAAATTATGCTACGAAAAAAACATTTGGTAGGTTATACTTGAAATTACGAGGATGTCTATGAAATATTTTCAAAATTATAACAAATTTGTTTTTGAATTTTTTAAATTTATGAAGTTTGCATTTCATATTAAAGACCGCGCGTATATACTCTTAAAGGCTGTAGAAAAATTATTTTAGTATTTCGTAGCCTAACACATACTTTATGCCTACGGTACCTACGGTACCTACTGTATTATATTATATTAATAACACATATTAATGTGCCTTTAATGAAACGTTTACGTTCGATTTGGAATGTCAGTTGTAAATTATAATACCTATATCTGTCTTATATATGCTCATTTAAATTTAGTGTGACTAATGACTGCTAGTTAGCTACTTATAGGTTATAGTATCTATCTTCATATAATTTCAAATAAATATAAAAGTGAATTTCACCTATAATGTGTGATATATCTGTACAGTGATTGATTGTATTATGTACAGTGTACATTTGCAATGTGCATTTTTTGTGATTATTAAAAGATAATGATAGTGCCAAGAAGTTACTTTTTCGCAAATAGTTGTTTAAATTAAGTTTAATATTTTTAATGTATTGTGTTAAAAAATAGTGTGGAGGAAAATGTTACAATAATAATAATATTGCAATAACGACAATAATAATATTAAAAACTAAAAAGTAATAATAATTGTTATAATGTAATGATTGCATAAAGAACACAGCAAAATTATAAATATTTATAATCATAAATCAGTCATAATGCTTTAATAAATAATGCGTTGAAACATATAATAAATTAAAGCATTACCTAAACATCGGGCAATATGATATATTTGCTTCAGCTTAAAATGTCAGAGAAAAACTCCCCACTACATAATTATAAAGGTGCTATACAAGTACATAATATAAAGTACATATATAGTATATGCCATATGGTAATTAGTTCGCAGGTCGTATAAATCGTCTTATTACAAAATGTTACATTATGTTATAAATTCATCAGTATTAAAAAAAATATTTCAATGGTATTGAAATCCTATACCGGTTGACAGTTGTTAAACCACCGCTTAATCCTACAGATGAAATGCTCTCTATTACTATATACGCGCGGCATATAATAAGACCATTAATAATCTACGTACATCCAGTGTGGGCAGTCATATTCCAAACAAAAATTAAAAACTCTCTAAAATAAATTCCCAAGAATACCTTACCTGTCAAAACGCATAATAAGCCAATTCAAAAACTTCTAAGAAAAACTCAACAAAACTATCAATCCAAGACTACCACAAAACATCTTTTTACGACTTTTTTTTTTTAATGTTTTTAATTATTTATTAGCATTATTGTATATTTGTAAACTATAAAATTCGTCTTACTGTAAGAACATGAAATATGTTGAAAAAACACAATAAAAAAAATAACAAAACCAAAAAATGTAGTTATAACTTAATAATTTGAGTTGAATCTAAATAATACATTTATCTGATAATCCTCCACTCTGTACACTTCATTTAAATGAAAGTAACCTAACTTGTGATTCACTCCATATTTTATGTATTTGCCTGCTTTATAGCCTACGCCTAGTTTTAATAAATTTCCTTGAAAATTTAAATATTTCTTTCAACCTTCCTCTATTTTCAACATACAAAATCTGAATCTGCTATAAAAAAAAACTTGATTACTTTTATTTTGGAAGCTGATTATTATTATTATTATTATTTATACCGATTATTTTTATTATATATTAAATATTATTATATTATAATTGCTGAGGTATCATAGTTGTTTACTATAATTAGCTATTAAAAATAAAAATAAAATATATAATTAATATATCTCCTTAATATGCAATAATAGTTGCAAAACTTTACACAAAAACCTATATTCACACTATATACTTATGTAAAAACATACACAATAAACGTATTTCAATTTTGTTTTTATTTAATGCATAACAGCTAACTATCTATATTCTATACTATATATAAATATTAAATATATATGTATATATATATAATATATATATCATATTTATTACCTTTGACGAATATACATGAAATAATTACATTTATTATTTTGATTAATATTATATTACTCATATAGATATATATATAATGTATTATTTACATATAGGTAATATCATTAACATAGAAATATAGGTGAAAATATGTACATATTTACTTTACACGAATGATGAATATAAATTGAAAATAGAAATGTTTAAATTAAAGAATAGCACAATTCGACATCGAGAAAATAACAAAACTATAATGATAAATAATTATTACTAGATTTTTATTTTTATATCTAATTTTATTGCAATATGCTTACAAATTATATACATTTATTACATAAATAGTATATTTAGATTATAAGTTTAATTTTATAAATAAATAAATTAACTCAATGGTAAATTGTACCTGCTTACAACAACTCATAAATATGAATAATTTATAATAACATTAAATAGATTTAAATTTAATAGCTCAATGTGTGCATAATATAACATTATCAACTCTATTATTACTATCACGTCATTACTTTGTCGATCCATGGTACGAAACGCTGTACATTGGTGTACACTCCAGGTAAATGTTCACGACCGCAACCGATTCCCCAGGAGACCAATCCGATTAGAGTTTTCCGTCCATCCAGCATCGTTGTCAGCGGACCACCAGAATCGCCCTAAATAGTGATAATTATTTGATTATGAATTATATTATATACTATAACGTAAATTGAAACAATAATGATGTTTTCAGACATAAACGCATTATATAAAAAATGTAGTTACGTATATTATAATTTATAATAATTATCTTATAGGTATAGGTATGTAATATATTAACTGGATTTTCCTATGCAGACTAAGATATTTCTTCCTTTTTTTATTTTATCTATACATATGATACAATTTTTTGTGAGTAAAAAGTTTTAGAACTTAATTGAAGATTCCTTATAATTTTTTACAGAAACTAAAAAAATTTTTTTTTACTTAAGTTACGTACATTTTTTTATGATGAATTGTTATTTTTACGTGATTGGATACGCAAGCATAATTTTTTTTTTTATATTAATATTTTAAATTTAAATGATATTGGGTGATTATAATTATTATTTATCATATACTTAAGTATATATAGAAGTGTACATTTTTATTCTGCTGTATTCTAGTAGGTGTTGAATATATTTTGTCATTGAGTAAGTTACTGTAATAGATGTGTTACATTTCAATGAGTGTAAAAATGTACTATGAGTCATTTTATAATGTATAATTATTAATTACTCAACATCCATCCACCCACAAAACTACCAAATATTATATGTGTTACTTAAGCAATACGTGGACCATAGGATAAAATCACTTTCACGTGTTTTTGCTTGAATATAATAATAAAAGTAAGTATTTTATATTTTGAAGATATACATCAGTCATCACCCCATATTTTAGTGTAACTATAGCCTTAACATCAGCTGCGAAGGCGGGAGGACAATTTAGACTAATTCTTAACAAATTTATCAGACAACTATTATTGAGTTTGAAATGACGCCTTCAAACAATTGTACACATACCTGACAACTGTCTCGACCGCCTTCTTTGTAACCCGCACACAGGAACACATCATGAATCGTTTCTCTTCGACCAGCCGCTCGGAACCACCTTTGGCACCTTTCATTCGGTATCACCTCGACTTGCACTTCTTGTAAAACCGTAGGAACTGTTGCAACTCCTGTGTTTGAAAATTGAGTTGAGTTAAATATTAAATAGTGTTATTGTATATAATATATACTATAATCTATAGAAATATATATATACTTGGACATATTACCTATCATATTAAATATTTTTAGGAAATTTTTATTTTAATACATAATATATTCTCATTAAAAAATGTTCAAGTATTTTTACTCGAAATGTTTGAATAATCTATTGACCAGATTTAAAATTATTATTATGATTCTACCATTTTTAACTGTCCAATATAGAAAGATATGTTTTTCAATTTAAAATTCATGTTTGAGAAACAACATTTTTTTAAAGAATATGATATTAGTTTACAGAATGTTTTTATCTTAGCATTACATAACATTATTTGTATTTTGTATTTTCAAATAATTTAATTCTACTCGGTATTCGGTAACTAAGTATTACTATATAATAAATACTTGTTGTAAATTATAATACACCTGATAAAAAAAAAAGTTTGGAACTCAGGTAATTATAATGACTTAAGTGTTTTCAAGATGTGAAGTGTTCGTGAATAAAAATTAATTTTATTAGATTTAAGTTTGAAAATTAAGCTGAGTAGAATTTATAAAAATGTCTAATGTTAAATCTGAAAATATTAATACCTTTCTTTTCAAGATTTCTGTTTTTGATAGATATGGTAAAATAAATACATATTACAGTGATTCAATTGTTTAGTACTTTGCTAGTCAGGTACATATTTGTTAATTTCTTGTTTAGTTTAACAATGCCATTAAATAAACAGATTATTGAAAATATACTAACCATGTCGAGTACGACCCCAACCAGCTACTGTCGCTGTCTTACCAACCAATTTGGCTGCTGAGCTTGGCAAACACACTGGAATAATGTGTTGTTTATATGTTACGTCATGATCAATTTTAACTAATGCGACGTCATTACGAAAATCAGTAGGACTGTACTGTGGATGTACCTGTAATTAACAATATTAAATAATTAATTTTGATTTATATTAATTATCATAAAGTTTACTAGTAATAGTGGTAATTTTATTTATGTGAATTAACAGATTTATTTTAAGCTTATTAACCCTACACCATATAGAGATTATAACATATAATTAGACCTATAACAGTAGGTAAACGTGAAAAACTATCTACTACCTACTATGATTTATAACAAGAGCGTACCTATATTCAAGATTTTTGCTATTTGGCGCTATTTTTTTAGTCGTTATTCAAACCTTATACACTATTATTAATTTTTAACAAATAATTATTTTCTCATTATTCACATGGTGTATTATACACTGTGGTACTATACACCTATATTAATATACTTATGTTGATAATTAATTTTATAAAAATAATTTGGTTCTATACAATTAATAATAATCAAATAGTATAAAATATGTATTAAAATACACTAAATAATAAGGTAATCATAAAACAATATATTATACTAGTTAGTTATCATTTCTTACTTCTTTCCGCTCCACATTGAATTCTTCATGTGCATACTTTTCTGATTGATCTCGTACATCCCATTCACCGAGCCGTACTTTTAAATTATTATTCGCCGTGCTTTTTAATATAGTAAAAATGTTTAAATTAATATAAATAAATGAACAAATGAACATGTTGTATTATATTATAAAATATTAAGTGAATTATTGTCGTAAACGCACACGTAAAGTTTATTTTCAGGTAAAGCCATTTAATGCAAAATCGGAACTCTAAAATAACCGTGATTATTTATAATAATAAAACGAGGAGTCTGCTTGTAAGTTGGCAGGTTAAATACCTATTTCATTACCCAGTACTGATACTTTTAATACATCATAAAGTTATTCCAAAATAAAGCTGTAATATGAAAAGCTTTATAGTTTTATTTATAGCAAGGCGTCAATTCCTATCATTAATTAAAATATTTTTTTTTTTAAATTAAAAGAGTACTTCGTAATTACATAAAATATGAATTTATTTATTCTTATGGCGTAACATCAAAACAACTAAAACAAGATGTATGTCATGTTTGACTCATCAACCACCCTTATTTACCCCGCGAGCACGTCAATGAAAACTTTATTATACTTACGTGGCAACACAATGTGCAGCAGTAACTACCCATCGATTACTCAGAAGAGCACCTCCACATGACAATTTTTTTGATAAAAACCCTGACTTGATGATAGCGGCCTAAAAAAATAAACATATATTTTTTTTATTTTTTATTTTTGGTTCAATTCTAATAATAATATAAATATTTATATTTACCTGCCACGGATGTGTACCAAAGTTTGATCCATGTCCACCCACGATTCTATGGCTTCTTGCATATAATTCTCCACAACCTATTAAAATCAAATATGTATATTCCATGTTTATATAGGTATTTATAACAGAAATGTATAGATTTTATACAAGAATAAGACCCATGTAGAAACGTGAAGTACAAATTTAAATAATATAAGTATATAATATAACATTTCAAATAAAAAAAAGCATTAAAAATGAAGTTTTATGTTTATATTTTGATTTTTGATTCATCGTAAATAATTTGATTATTATTTTTTATAATATTTATACACATAATAATAATTTATAATATGGCCTATAAACTAACCATATTGGTAATTAATTTTATTTTATAAAAATATCTACTACAAAGAAAAGAATAAGATATCAAGCTTGAAAATAAAAAATTGTGTCTCCATATAAATATATCTAACTAATTATTTCATATTTGTATGATAAATATTCATAGTAAACACAAATATTCATAACCAATATTAAATGTAGGTTATCTGATAGTTAATAATATGTGTTTTTAATATTAATTAACAAACGATTAATTTATAGATTATACGACTAGAAAAAAAAACATAATCACAAATGTATAGTTATATTATTATTTTACCTATTTTAAATCTAAATAATTGTTTTTTTTAATTTGTATTCTTCCATACATTTAATATTACTATAATAATGTTAGTATACGTATTAATTATCTTCAATTTATACTTTCGATTACAATTTAAAAACACATTCATCGCTCCGTTAAGAATCTAAAATCACTCAACCTATAACAAAAGTGATATTAGTAACTTAAGCTCAATTTATTTTTTTAAACTATCTAAACTATTTATTTGTTAAAAGTCAGGACTTCGAAATAGTAATACAATAAGTCAATAAATAAATTTGATCGCATAGAAAATAATAATTGGCTAAATAGAACAAGGAAAGCCTATCATTGATGGGTTACACCCCCATATAGCTCCAAGTTAAATACATTGAGTATTTAATAAATTAAATTTGATATTTACATAAGTTTTTGTTTTAAAAGTTTTATTTATAAAATTTCCCTTGACACAGTCATCTAAACTTATTGTTAATACGAAATTAAAAGTTTTCAACTTTTGGAAAACAATTAACAATATAAAATACAAGGTATAAAATATCTTGTAATAATAATTGTATATAATACAAAATATAAAAATCAGATTATCTCGCTCTTAGAAAAATTATTTCAAATCAACGTTCAAATTTCAATGTAAAAATTATACTCTTACTACATATGACCAAACGATAGCTTCAAGAAACTTTAAGAGCACGTACTCAGAAGAAAACTCTAGAGTCAATTCTTTTATAAAGTTAAAATCTATAATAGTATGAATTAAAAAAAAAATTAAGTATGAAAGTGATGATTTATACAATATAGTTAGTTTCTACAGCTAGATATATGTATATAAAAGTACATAATCAATGTTATATCATGTTATTTAATGGAATTAATCAGTTATGTATTAAAAATTTAAAGTCCACACAAGTAGAATAAAAAAGGGGACTCAAACACCAATCCCACTGAACGGGTTGCAGCAGTGATTATAGGATAGGGAATAGCGAATAGGGATAGTGAATGAGGATTGGGATATGAGATATGGGATAGTGAATGAGGATTGGGATATGAGATATGGGATAGTGATAGGGATAAGGATAGGGATAGGGGGATAGGTGTTTGAATCCCCTTTTTTATTCTACTCACACACATACTTAAAAGAAAATATCTGTGTCAAAACTTAAATTTGAATTCAATAGTCATAT
This sequence comes from Rhopalosiphum padi, assembly GCF_020882245.1. NCBI lineage: Eukaryota > Metazoa > Arthropoda > Insecta > Hemiptera > Aphididae > Rhopalosiphum > Rhopalosiphum padi. Next base: position 10,512,840 of record NC_083599.1, read on the forward strand.
ATAGCGTATGTAAAAACGATTCTAAACGGAGTTGATGTAACAGCCATTATTTCAAATTTATTATTATCACTATTAGTGATTCTTTTTCCCTAAATAATTTTCGATAGGTTGAACAAATTTTTCTTAAAATCATCAAAAATAAATAAAATGTATCATATACCATCCCTATTTATTTTTATAAAAAATTATAAGTTTTAATTATGATAGAAATCAATATACCGACATGCCATAGAAAAGTGTAAGCAGTTGTGTCATATAAATAAGTCAGACATTAAATCCGTACCTATATATTTTAAAGAAATATATATGTATAAATTAGTCTAAATAATTTTAAAATGTCATTGTTTACAAAGAACGATAATTTAAATTATAGCGCGTCACATCCTTTCTCTCATTGATAATAACCACCTTCTCGGACAAAAACCTGGAACCAGTAAAATTAGACCTACGCTTAACTATAACTCACCACGTAGATCTCGAATTTCATTTGGTTAAAATGTTCAAAACTGAAGAACCATGAATCCTCAACCTCAAATGCATCCTACAAACACAGTAATCTAATTTCACAAACTCTACAAATGCAATATAATAGATAATCAGACTATTTTAAGTATGATTATTTGAATGAAAAAATAATTTCACATACGATTACTATCTCGAACGATACACTGGGCAATAATAAATCTATCAATAATTACGCAATCTTCAATTATTCATCATAGCCCATGAAAATTATTAAAAACACCATTCAGTCTTGGTCCCACACCACTTTCCATACTGCCACAAAAACAAATATGACGTTGATCAGTAACATTTCGAAACCAACTTCGAGGAAATGTCGGTAATAATTATCATTGAACTTATTGATTCATTATTAAGTTAGTATTAATTATATTTTTTAACAGGTTGACATATTTATGTCAACCTGTTAAAAAATATTAAATTCTTTAATATCAATCGTATTCTAAGTATTCTAACAATTACTATGTAAATTTATTAGTTTTAATTATTATCAACGTCATTGCTCATTAGAATATATTTTTTCTACCTATACACTTTTAATTAATCTTTGATTTTATATTTTTACATATTAATATTTCACATTTCAAAAATATCTCATTTTTTCACTATTTAATTTGTTCCACCTTACTGGTCTAAAATTTAAAATGTAATTATTTGTTATAATTTAATCAATCAATATGTATTTTTTTTTTCATATAAAATATGTTAAAATATGTAAAACTAAATTGTTGAAATAGTTTTTTTACTAAAAAAAAAAAATAAGAGAATTACTGAAATTTTTCAAGTTACTACAGTTAATAGTTTTTAATTATGACAAAATAACAAAGAACGTTATTTTACGTTTTTATAAATGCCAATTTCATACATATTCTAACTTCAAATGAACATAAAAAAAATAAAGTGGTTCACTAAATGTTTTTATTATTCCAGTGTGTACAACTTAATCTTATATTATATTTTCAAACTTAGTCTGCTAAAGGTATTAAAATTAAAAATGTTATGCATTTTTAAAAACAAAATCATTTGTTAATTTTGATGATAGTGACGAATTGATATTTGTAATTGAACTTAAGCGAGTAAAAAAAAATGTTGACTGCGTTCTTTAATATATTTCTAATTTTATAAGAATATCTTACGGGAAACCTTTTGTTACATTTTTAAGATTTTTGATTCATTAAAATATGCGTCAATCTTTATAAAAAAAAAAAACTAAAAACGTTGACAAATTTAAATATTTATAAAGAGCTCAGAAAGATCCAAAATGTTTTAAAAACGTTAACATGAAGTTTGTAGAAAATGTTACTATAAATATTTAGTAAAATCTCAAGTCTATATTATTGTTTTTTAAATTACAACAAACAATACAAAGTCGATTTTATCAAAAACTGGTGATTTAAAAATTATCCGTTCTTCCGTAATTTTTTACTTGTGTTAGAAATTCTTTACTTTTGACCAACTAGATTGAATTTATTAAAAAAAACCACCTTCAGAGTTGAATATTTAAATGTTTTACTGCTCAAAAAGTTTATGATGGACACAGAAATAAGTACACTTGTAAAACTAATATAATAGTTGCTACGACCAAAAGTTAAAATTTAGTGTATTTTGAATGAATAAGTACATTTAAAATAAAAATAATTAAATAACAGATAACAAATAATACGATTCGGAATAATTAGTTTGTTTTAATAAAACTATTGAAAAACGCATACTATGTATCAATAAAGAGAGAGGTTCATCCAAGAAGTACTTGAAAAATATATAATAAACTGTAGTTAGAACTCTATATAGGTAGTGGTCTATTTTTTTTTATAATACTAAATACAAAGTAATTTAAACATCCACATCACGGCATTACCTAGGTCTTACAGATACGTACAACATGCCAAATTTACGTTCAGCTTAACCAAGTTTGTGTTATTAGTTTTAATATTATAATGAATTGATCTTTTATCAAACTTAATAACATTATCTTTATTTTTACTTTGAATTTTTACAGTTTATGCTTTAAGTCATATGCAAGTTATGAGTGTAAAATATTGCAATTTAAAAAATACTTAAAACTCGTAAAACCATAAAAAAACATTAACATACAAAAATAGAAAATATATTATTAACTTTAACTTTTTTTTTTTTATATAATACTAAGTCAATTATTGTAGGTACTATTAAAGCTAACATTTAACAACAAAAAATAAATCTTTTAAGAAGATTTCGTTGCACCATTTTTTTCTCTGGTCCGAGTGAAACAGTTAAGAACATTATCTGTGTTTGAATGTGGTTTTTTGACCGGATATTTTGACTTTTAAGCAAGTAAAATATTACAATTTTGCTCATAACTTTAAAAAATTAAAATATCGTAAATAAAATAACCTTATATTCTTACTTTTGGGCCTAATAATAGATAAATTCATTCTACTATTAAAGCTGATAACACAAAATTAATTTTAATAAACGCAAATTTGCTATATTTTACATTTTTAAGACAGCAGAGACAATGCATTATAGTTTGTAAAATGTATTATGTATTTAAATAAAAAGAGTGAACAGTGAACCTTAGAGTTTTTATTAAAGAGTGTACAACACGCGAAATTATAAAAAATAGAATTTGCCTTAGTCCAATTAATTCAAAAATAAACTTTAAGATCCACCTGAAGTGTAGTTATATTTAATTGGACTTTGATATGATCGAAAGATATTATTAATATATTTTGAATCCCAAAAAGTAGATAAATATGTGTATAATATACATACACTCTCCCATAAAATAAATTATTATAAACGTTATATTAATTTTGATTAAAAAAAAAATAATAATTATAATATATTGTTGGGCAAAAACGACATATTATAATTATTTAATGGGTGTTTACATTTTCCTATCATCCAATAATTCATTAGAACAATCTCCCGGATGTACCTCTTAATACAGAAGATGAAGATACTTTTTGAAAACTAATAGTAGATTAGAAATGTAAAAAACAATTATGTGATTCAGATGATATAAAAAAAACATGTAATTACTTAGGTACACATTTCTAACATGACGATATACCAAAGCTATTAAATTAAAATTACATATATACGGAATTTCGAAAGCATAATTGTCGCTAAAGTATCAGATGTAGCTTAAGAATAAACATCTTATTTAGGTAAGTACAATAATTTCATAAAAACTATTGAATATAACGTGGTCATCATATTATAATTTTTTAATAATCATAATGTAGGATTATATAATTATGTATCATAATATATGTTATAGTATGTACAAAATATGTGTGTGAATCGACTTCAAATGGTTCGTTATCTATAGTATTTTATTGACCGTCGTAATGCACCTCATCGTAATAATATGTGTGTGCACCTGTTGCAGTGTAGTGCAATAATCATAAGACGTGCTGTAATAATCTATAAAGATACGTTTCGAGAACGAAAACTGTGTCGTGTAATTGTTATCGTGCGTTTGTGCATTTCTCCTTGCGGAATACAATGTTTATACAACGTGCGTTAAGATAAATTATAAAAACAACCCGATCGAAGGCTTTTGCATTCCCATCTCGTGAACATACAGTAAATAATCGGTGTACGCGCGTCTTCCAAACTGCAGGTGCTTTAATCTATTCCATACGGATAAGTGTAATAGTAGGTAGGTACATGTGAAGCGTGTGGCCGGAAGCTCGGCTTTATGCATAAACAGCGACTGTAGTTTACCGCGATATCCGGACGGCATGTAGTGCAACAGTTGACTCTGTTGCTGTTGCGGTTGCTGTTGCTGTTGCTGTTGCTGCTGTTGCTGTTGCTGTTGCAGCTGATCGTCGGCAACGATGCCGCTGCCGATTTGGGTGATGTGAGAGAACGGCGCCAGTTGCGGTGGTTTGTGCGTGGAATAAAACACGTTCCCGTGATCGGTGTGGAACATCATGTTTTGCGACGTGGGCGGTAAAGTCGTGCTGGTCGACGTGCTGCTAACCGCCCCGCCGTTGAGCTGCCAATGGCCGCCAACGCCACTCTGATGGTGCTGATAGTAATACGGGTGGTAATGCTGGTGCTCTTGTTGGTAATAGTACGATGGTTTGGCTGTCTGGTCGGCGACGAAAGACTGCGACGACGGACTTATGTCGTTGATGTAGTTGTCCACGTAACTCGGCACCGTCGCAGGTTGATGGTTATAATGGTTTTGTTGTTGCAGTTGCAGTTGCTGTTGCTGCAGCTGTTGATACTGATGTTGTTGGTGCATATACATGTTGTAGTGGTGTTGGAATTCGGGGTATTGCATCAGGAACTGTATGGCTTAATACAAGAGGAAACGGATATGACAACATATAACGCAATAACTAAAATATTTCGGGAGCATACCGTTTCCCATACATTTGCATATAGGCTTATGAAACTGAGTAAACATTTCATATGTGGTAGGTACCTATATACCTATCATTAAAATATTAAATAGACTCAAGAGTGGAGGCACAGTGAAAAAATACGTATCGTTAATACACTGCAAGGATGATGATCCTTATTAGATATAAACTATATATAATAAACTATATTTTATACACCTGTTGTATACCTACTTAGATAGTAATGATATCATGTTTGTTCCAAAATTAAAAAAGAAAATATGTTACAAACATGATTCACAAATAAATAATATCATAATATATATGTTGAGGTTTTACTCAGCAACCACTGTAAATATAGGTAGGTACGTAATAATTAGGTGTACAAACGTATTCACTATTCGCGTATCGTCATAATACAAAACGCACGTATTGATAAGCATGTGTGTCACAGAATTAAAATAATTAAACACACGCGTACATATATAATATAAATGTCTACACGGCTAAACAAGCAAACATAATAATATATGCATGACGATGAGAGGATAGCGCAGTCTCGACGTTATTATATTGTGGTAGAAATGGTCTCAAAGTTGAAATAAAAATTAAATAAAATCTACACTCTCCCGTTGTCCTTCACCGTCATTTTAATATAATATATATATTGTACACCGTGATTTTAATAAATACGAGAACCGTGACAATATTATAATAATAGCGACCATAAAAAGTTTTGCTCTGATTATAATACCAGACGAGAGAAATTAATGCGTTTATTATTATTATTATTATTTATATAGTGAACTGTGCCGTCGCACATCCAGTGTGCGCGTAACGACGTGTCGCTTTAATAATAACAAGTAATAACATAAATATGAGCATCGCGTGAAACTCTACAAGTGAATATTGTGCAATGCAACCATTATTCTTATTCTTATTCTTATTATTATTATTTTGAACCGTTTATTTAGATATATTTTAACAAACGCACGTTCTGGAATGAGACGTTAAAGAATGAAAATAAAAATAACATAGTAAAATATAAAAACTCACTGGCATTTTCTATTGTTCCCACCGAATTCGACGCTGCCGTCACGGACGATGACGACGATGATGACGACGACGAAGAAGATCCGGATGTCTGGATTTTGTCTCTGGACACGCAACAGCTCCATATCATACCACCGCTGCACAAGTCCACTGGTTTGCCACCCTCGAGCACGCACGAAATACTAAGCCCGCAATCGAATTTGTTACTGTTGTACCAGCAAGTCTGAGGTATCACTGTATACGGTGAAAAAAAATATTTTTTAAAAAAAACCTTGACATGCGTATATGTATAGACATCATTCGTATTGGATCAGCCGAAATAATATATTATAATGTATTATATCATATTATATCATTATCATTGTTGTTCAACAATGATAAAATATATAATATTGCAATTTACTACGTGGCAACATTACATATTGTATTATGTACGGACTATGAGCATATCTAATAAGCTAGCTATAATCAGAAATGTTATACCATCGCACGTGTTTGACCAAAATTATTTTGTACTTATTTTTACCTTAGATAGTTAGGTGTCATCGATAATCATAATAAAAATAAAAATACATTTTTTCTAAAAATGTAAACTCAAATTAAAATTTAAACGCACGTATTACTTAAATATTTCTTTGTCAATAAGAATTTTGTTAATATAATAATACGACATATTTTAATTTTAAAATGCGTACCTACACATAATATATAAAAACATGAAATCAAATAGACAGCGACGGATTTACTAATTTTATCAAGACTAATGCAGTAATACCCAACTACAATAGGTTAATCCAGATACTGCAAATCGACCGTCATTAATATCAATCATTCAATTGTCAATATCAATAAGTTGAATAAGTTTTTTTTATGCGCAAATTGTTTTATAGATATAGAATACCCACTACGCACACTTGTATGTTTTCAACGAAATCTTAAGTGTATATGGCACAGAGAGGCTACACTATATTAATATGTAGGGAAATTGAGAACACCGGTAATTATAATGTTACCGTTTTATAGGTAGGTACCTGGTACCTATATTTTAATTTTTTTTTTTCGTTATTTTAGGATTAGAAAAACGAGAAAACGAAAACACACGTTTTGTAAGAAAGCGTTTTCGACGAAATCATAAAATTCATTATTTTTTTAATGAAAATAATAATAATATTATAGTCATTAGATCCATATAATATATTTTATGGTAGTCATAAAACATGCGCATATTTGATCATAACATATAGATTTTTTACAGCATAAAATGATTTTAAATTGATTTTTTTTTTTTAATTTATCGCTTTAAGTTCTGTAATTCTATTGTATTTCTGTAAAATAATCTTACATGAAAATATTCTACAAATATCGTTTGCTTCTCGTCGTATAATATACGATTATAATAAGTGACTATAACCTACACAACACGGAAAAAATATGAAGTTTTATTTTATATGCATATTTAATTTATGCAAAAACTTTGTTTACAACGCGCACATCCGTAATATTATAATGAATAAAGAAATAATGTAGGTAAGTACCTAATCAATATTATAATGTAATATAATATTAACGTATTAAAGTGGAATACATTTTGAATGCCGCAGTGATTATTCGAAAACGACTAATTTGTGTTTTTGACGGGGAAAGGTTTCTATATTGATGACATTCCATAAATTTACTTTTACATTTCGATTATTTAAATTCTGTAAAAGTAAAACGTGTTGAGAAAATAGTAGTAATAATAATAATTATTATGTACCAAACAATTTCATACAACCCACTATTATTAATTTTTTTATTTTTAGAAATGCGTATAATCGAATATCAGTTTATACTATCTTTTAACGTATCTACACATTTCAAATTGATTTTTATATCCGTATTCAGCTATCAGATGTAAGTAACGAGAGTATAATTATTATAGTCACTAATTACCTATATAATATGAACAGTTATAATGAATGAATAACTTTTTATCTGCATTTTAAAAAAAATAGGAAACTATAATATTATGGAGACGATCACAAGAAAATAAAAACATGTTTAATCCTAGATTTTAATAGACGTTACCATAAAATTAGTGACTAAACTTAGCGATGTAAATATGGTTTGTATTTAAGCAACTCAAATTAAATATAATAATATATATAAACATTTTCATCTCAGAAATATTACAAAAATACTAGTTATTAAAATAGATAAGTTTTTGTTTTTTTTTAAAGTGTACCGAAAGTTTGAAATTAGAACAATAAAATAAATTATTGTCAGAGAAAAATAAGTATGTGTTGGTTTCTTTATTTTCAATAAACATAAACTAATTTAAATAAACAAAAGTATCGCGGTCATAAATATTTAAAACACAAATCATCAGTATGGGCTTGCGTAAATACTAAATGTCTACCTACACTACAGTAAATATTAAAATATTATTTTGTGTACAAAAATTAACAAAGTCACTGGCCGTGGCAAGTTTGCAGACGAGTATTATAGCAATTCAAGAAAGGAAAAACACCAGACGGCCGTGATGAAGAAAGTGAAACCACATCACGGTCATAGTGTTGCTTTCGTTTATACTACCTACCTATAGTATACAACTAATCGCGATGTGTATATTTTATTAATAATATTGTTATAGAAACGAGAATAGCGACACGTGCATTGATTTTTAAAATATTATATTATTATATTATACAAACAACAGATATTATTGTAATACGTCGCTAAAAAATTTACCGGGGCTTAACTAAATAATATAAATATCCCGGACACAAATGGCGAAATGATAATATTATTTCGTTTTCATTTTCGCTCGATGTTTAATAAAACAGTCATAAACAAATACCCAATAGTTTTTAGTTTTTACAACGTAATCAGTAATTACATAATCGGTAGTTTATTAATAAATCGAGTTCGTCAATATCATATTATTATATGTAGTTAGAAAGTTTTCGACCTTAAGTGTTCTAAAAAAATGTAAGCGAAATTTGCTCATTAAGACGCTAACAAAAATCAAAGTATGTCCTTAAATCAACAAAATATGACATTATACATACGTTTTAACGTATATACGTTACTTAAGTGATAAGCAATAATACACGGTATATTATTAACACAGTTAAAAAGGCACTGTTTATATTAACTATAATCGAGACCATTTAAAAATTATTTAGTAGCCTTTTTCATTATTTTATCGGATATTCGCCTATATATATAAAATCTACATTCGAGGATTGTTAACTATATATAAGAAATATAATATTATAATATTATAATATTGTAAAAATGGGTTGTAGTACGAAGAATGCGCCCCGAAGGTTGAATTTATTTCATTTAATCTCAGAGAAAGTTATCAAGGATGTAAATAAATACAATGGAATTATTCTAAACGGAAAACCCACGCAAGTATATAATATGACATGATCGCTATCAGGTAATTGAAGTAAGGAACACATCATGTCTAAGTATGTGTTATAGCGGAGCGAAATCGTTAAAATCATAATTAGCTGGAACGCGTACATTGTAATAATAATTTAAAATACAAACATTATTGTACATTTGTCGGTTGTTTTGGTAGAAAAAAAAACGATGTAAGTATATACGCATCATGATTATTACAACGTCGGTGCATCTAAAACAATTGTAGTGTACTGCGTACATAATATCACGAATAGGTATTAGGGGATATGCACGACAAGACGTCGTTGTACCTGTGCGTTGTTATTTTTTTAATAAACCTATACAATCAACTTTTCGTTCACTGCAGCCCCACTGAGTATAATATAGTTGATACGCAAATCGAAACGATAACGACGTTAACGAAAACGTCGCGTGTCGGACGATTAAAAGCCTAATCATCTGTTCGACGAACTATATATACCTATATAGTGTCTCGTACCTATTAGACCAAGGAAGAAATACACGACACCGATGATTTCTTTACAGAATCTAAGAACATAATATATAACGACTATAACGAAAACGACTAATCTCAGCAGCAGAACCGTGATTAATTACACCTGTATAATAGGTATACCGGCTATATTATACCTGTTGTGTATATATTTTTTTGTTTTCGATCGTTTTCATCGACGCAGTCGACCACCCGTTTACTCCCCCGGCCGACAACAAGAGTCGCGAGTATCGTTTTCTTCGATTGGTTTTATTTTTTTTCTTATCCTCTTTCTCTCTCTCTCTCTCTCTCTCTGTCTCTCTGTCTCTTCTTTCGTTCATCTTCCTCTAATCGCTCGGAAATGTCAACACACCGATCATGGCGTCGGCAATCGAGTTCCGCGACAGCTCCTCCGGATATTATACAAATACATTGCGTGATGGCAGTGCACCGAATCGTTTACCTATATATATATATCTTATAAGACCCGCGCATCTACACATTTTATAATGTTATGTATACGCACGATTTACCCAAATTTACGATGGGTGTTCGTAACAGTTGTTACGAGTGAAACGGACGGAAAACAGAAAAACATAAACCGACGACAACCGAAAAAACTTAAAAAAATAAAAGAAAAAAAACTAAAACCGTCATCGTTGGTGCGACACGAACGAACACGACAATAATAACATATAACAATAACGCGAGTGTAAAAAATAAAATTATTTACTAAAATATTATACACCTGTCCCGCGGAAGAGTACCTATAATATTATTATTTAATACGAATTAAAATGAAAAAGGTCCCGGAAATACGGGCGCGTCACACATACTTTTACCCAACATGTCCATGAGATCGTTCTGAAAGCCTTTGGAACCGGTGACGGTCGGCGGCGCGCCGTAGTAACCGCCTTTGCCGGCGGTAGTGTTGAAACCGGACTTTTGGCCGAGCACTTCGGCCAGCAGCACGGCGTTGCTTCCCACGGCGTCTGGCTGCTGCTGCTGCTGCAACGACTGCAGCGACGGCGGCGCGGTGGCGGACGCGGCCGCCGGAGACGTCTTGGTCGCGTAAGACAGCCGCTTCGAGTACCACTTGGACGCCGCGTCGGACGACGGTTGCTGATGGTGGTCGCCGTCCACCACCGAGTTGTGGTGCGGCGGCGGCTGGTGCACGACCACCTGCACCTCGGACAGCGACGACGCGGCGTCCGACCCGACGCCGACCACCGGCCACTGTTGCAGCTGCAGCTTGTCGTCGGCCGGCTCGCGCCGCTTGTCGTCCGTCTCGCCCGTGAACGCCACTTTGTCCTGGTGGTACTTGTGCGCGCCCGCGGACGCCCGTCGGCGGCTGCCGCCGATGATCCAACCGCCGCCCCCGTCGGTCGCCGACGAAGACGTGCCGTCGCTGACGTGATGGTACACCGTGCGACGGAGACCGTCGTACGCGTCCGACCTGTCGTCGTCGGCTCCTCCGCCCCCGCCGTCCGTATCGCGGGTTATCCGCTGACGTTGCCGACCGCCGGACCGGACGGCCGACGGCGCGTGATACGCGTCGGACGATTCGACGGCGGTGGACTCCGCGCGGCCGCCGGACGACGACGCGCCGCTGCAGTACAACTGCATCACTATGACACTGACGATTATGGAGTATGACCTCATGGCAACGCGCTCGTGATCAACGCTATAAGAACTATATATGTGTTTTATATGTTTTATATTGCAGCAATGTCCGCGTCGTCTGCTCGGGTGTGGCCGTAATATTATAGCGCACTATAACGTCGTCAAAACGATGATGACGGTGATGATGGTGATGATGATGATGGTCCGACGAAGTTGTTGATGCCGTGATGGTGTTTCGGTGGCGTTTCGGCGATACGACATTGACCCGTAAGGCCGCGGTGAAACACGACGATTACTATACAATCGCTGTTGTTGCGTAACATCCGACGATTATGATGATGATGACGATGATGCGGTGACAACGGCGATGACTGTGAAGACGATGACGAATGACGGTTTTGACGACGGCCGACGAATATCGGAGGAATGCGCGCCACGAATCTTATACACTCGAATGTCCGTCACTTTCTTCTTTCACCCGCGTGTGTGCGAAGTCGGCGCGTACGCGTGTGTGCGCGTGTGTGTGTATATGATACGGCGAATAGGGCTTGGCCCGAGCAAATAGTAATAATAATAATAATAATATAATAATAATAATTGTATTCGCGCGTATATCGCTCGAAAAACTATCACTTCGATAACAGGAGTAACAGCAGCAGTTTACCTTGGATTCCTGCGCGTATACACAATGTCACGGAACGAGCGTATCCACTTTCTTTCTGTACGCGCACCGCTCAGTCGTCGTTGTTGTTATATTTTTATTATTATTATTAGTAGTAGTAGTAGTAGGTAGCAGTAGTAGTAGTAGTAGTAGTATTATTATTATTATTATTAAATTTTCTATCTCACACGCGCCGCATACACGTTCACTTTCACTCGCGGTCACTGAGAGTAAAAGAACAAGTGAAAAAAAAAATAAATAAAAAATCCAACACTACCTAGTGAAGTGTAATAAAATTACGACAATAACAATATGATATCATTACATATTAGTATCGTTAATGTTAAAAGACGTACCTTCCACACGTGGTAACTTCGAAAAAATAGATTTAATGTCAAAATTAAACGAAAACTGATTTTTACAATTGAAATCTAAACCTTACGCGGTAATTTTCGATCGCACTGAAAATATATATTTTAATAAACGACTAGCCGTCTAGAAAAAAATGGTATACAGTAACTTTTGACTTACCACGTCTCGAGTCGTATTTAATGTATTATCGATGATTGTGAAAAAAAACCAATAACACGCAGTTATAATTCTATTATTATTATTATTATTATTATTGTAATAGTTAAATAAAAGCAGATTTCAATAGAGTATAATATATAGATATAGATATATACGTAGATGAGAAATTTTCTTTATAAAAAAAAAATATGATAACAAAAGAAGCAAGCGAGAAAATTGTCCTTTTGTATAACTTAATACGATGATATATAGTGACAGATTAAACGGCAGATCACATTGGTGGTTATTTTTTTTTTACATTTTTATCATCACGACTATCAATACACCACAGATAAATAACGAAGTATTCTTTCTTCTCCGAAACAATATTAACAATAAAGACAAATATTAAGAAAGTAAACCGACTGAGAGCCGCAGCAGCACACAAAAGACTAGTTGCTACAAAACGTAGCGACCACCATCATCATATTCAAGTGTCTCCGCCTAACCGCTCTTTTACCGCGAACTTTCTCTTAATCGGTTTGCTGTTATTCAGTGTATACTTGATGTTAAACCCCTCCACGATTAAAAATGGGAATCGCACTCTTTCAAACGCCGTACTGTGCTTTTACTATATTGTTGCATACGATTCTTAGACATGTATAATGTATAGGTATTCGTATATCGTATACTATGTTATAGGGATATTAATATATTTTCAAAATACTAATTAATTAAATAGATAACACCATTGTAGTCAAACCTATATAATAAATTCATGCACATTTTACGTGACTAAAAATCCAAACCGATTCTCGACATAATAATATTATACAGTTATTACATATTTATAGGTAATATATTGTATAATACAACGTCTATAAATTATTAATAGTGTTAGCAATTATTATAATATTTTCGGTCTGAAATACAACGAAAAAACTTTTTTATTAAAACTCATAATCAATGAGTTTTTTAAATAAAAATATTCAAGATTATTTTTCAATATATGTAAGTTTAGTCGACTTAAACGTTGTGAAATTAATAATTAATGTTATTAAATTTTTACCGTGCAGTGAGTTACATAACTTAATACAACATGATGTTCTAGTCTTATGAGTGTTATATACTTATATATATAGTCTGTGTTATACGTTAATTTCTTTTAGAAATTGGATGTTCAAAATTTCTCCATAATTAATTAGCAAAATTGCAAATTAAACAAAATCTTAAATCAAATAAATAAATTGATTAAAACGACTAGAATTTAAAAAATAGAGTTATTTAGTTGATTTTTTACTCATCATTAGTTAATTAGAAGAAAATACTATACGATTCGTTGAATTCCTTTTATTCTAAGACACAGTTAACTTCTTCGCGTATAACGATAATATAGAACAGAACGATACAACAAAAGTATGGGTTTTGAACGTATTTTTTGAAATTACTAACTTCTGTTTATTACTAAATAGCTACAAATGTATTTTGAATTAATATAAATTTCAATTTATATTAAAAATTTAATTTTATTGGATAATATTAATAGAAAAGTTTTTAATATTGATTGTCATTAAATATTAAGTACAATAATTAATACATGTTTCCTATCAATTTCATTAACACTAGGTATTCAGAAACATTTTGGCGAAACCTTTTTAAAGTAGTAACTATCAATCCTGCAATTTATCAATTTTTAATACATAAATAATAAATTGATATCAGGAATTTTTATATCATACATTTTTGCAAATTTTTCATCGTGTGAATATAATAGCTAATAAGTTCGAGTAATAAAGTATATACTTACAAAATTGTTCAAAAAAACGACCCTTCTTCTTCTTTATCTTATGTTGCATTCCTTGTTGTTTCAGTCTGGTTGTTATAGAATGATTAGATTCTAAAATCGTTGCTGTATCGTTGTATTGTAATGTAGAAATAACATCATGTTCGCCAAATTTCATCACTAAAATACATTATTTTTTTAACAAAAGAATAACATTTTACAAAAAATAACCTCTATTATTATTTACTCTTGTTAAATCGATGTGTTTTTGGTAGACTAACTGCTACCGATTCGCAATTGCGGATGATTGAAATAATAAAAGTAACTAAAGCTACTGCAATTATTGTGGTGTGCATGATAGTTTTAGTTTCATCAAATGTTTCCTTTAAAACATAATAATACATCACAATTATTTCAAATTGCCAATTGGTATGGCATTTTAAAGAGTAAAACTTGGTTGTAATTAGTAATAATACATAGATCGTAAGCACATAAAGTATCCATTAAAATAACAACAAAACTAATTAATTAAATATTAATACGATTTGTACAGGTACTAATGAGTAATGAGCAAAATAAAATATCACGGTTTAAGACACTGTCTATAATATCTGAAGCCAGTTGAATAAAATATAATGTATAATGTAAGAGTATTTGATGTATATACTATATAGTATATAAATAAACAAGAAAGTTGTATTTATAAACAACTTATTCTTTATTTACACTCACTATATAGTATACACATTAAGTACTCTTTAATGACTAATATTAATTTATGTCAAAGATATCAATTAAAAATGTATCACATGATACATCCTTACAGGTAATCATTGCGATTTGCGAAGGTAAATTATTTTTTATTATTTAATGTCGCTTTAGCTACTCAATTAGCATATAAACTATTTGTTGTTTTTTTTTAAATTAAATTACTCGTGATATCATTGAAGCGTATATCTATATTTATTTAGTTTTAAGAACAACAAATATTTGATTTTTATTATTGTTTTTCAAGACAACAATATAAACACAAATAACTATTTCTAATTCCTAAAATATGTAAAAAAAAAAAGAAGTGTTTATATAATTTGAAATTTACATGAAAATAATGCACACATTGTAAGAATTATCAGACCGTATAATTATGCATTGAAACTGTACTACAAATACATACCTACTAAAACAATAATAAAGAACTCAATAGTAAATCATAACTATCGTTACAATGCTCTCTGTTCAAAATATTATGCATTATTATTTTTAATTTAACAACTTACCCGGTTTTTTAATTAAAATATTTAGTTAGAAAGTATTAAGACAACCAGCTATTATAAACAGTACTTACACGACAGTAATGACATTAAATAAGGAACTATATAATTAAGTTTATAATTTTTGTAATAAAATAATTTGACATTTGTTGATGTATACGTATTATAAAATAACACCGGTATAACTTGATTTAATTACGTCGAACAAAAGCCAATCATAATACGTAGGTAACTCGATTAAAATTAAACTCTTATTAATATCCGAGCATAATTGCTCTGCGAATGTAAAAATATACTCATAAATAATGTTGAGAAGACATTCCCGCGTATAAACTACACGGGTACTGCAGCATGCATACCAGCTGTTGATGTGTTTACTGGGCTGACGTACAGTCCATTGCCGGGTGAAAGTGATACTCAATAAATGGGATGTACGTATGTTCGACGTATACAAAATCGGCATTTCTCCTTTGGTTTTGTCATGTCCGAGGAGGAAAATATTTCATACCATTAAATAGTGTGTACAAGTGCCTACCTACAATCTAAGAACTGTGACGATAACATTGATAATGTAACATAATATATTAATACAAAATTGTTTAATAAGGTTTATGTTCAATTTTTTTCTAATTCATATATAGGTATATATAAATATATAAGCCTAATTTATTTAGAACTGACCAGTTTCATATTCATGCATTATTAACTCTATATTCGTTAATGGATAAACGTATACGACCAGATTAAGAACGACATTCCTCGCTGAAGTGGCAAGCTACGTTATGTGGAAGCTAACACTCACCTCGTGAACAGAAATAGATTATATAAAGGCTGTATCCAAATACTAATGTACCTGCTCAGAAAATATACAAATATTAATGCATTCAAAATTAATAACATAGTCTCGTAATATTTCTATTATCTTTAAATTACGGGTACACAAAGTAAGTACCTGAAACCTGCAATAGGCTTAGTTACGAGTATAATTTAAATATTGATATTTAATACCCGATTATCCTTCATCCCATCGTTGACGAATACATTAAAATATAGATTAAAAATAAAAATACATGCAAATATTTCATACTCCTATACAATTATTTATACTCCATCATAAGTGGAATCAAAAATGTCAATATATATTTTTTTTTATTTAAAAGCTGACGACATTGGGGTAATTAAATAATTTGCTAAGATATCCCCAATTCCACCTCTTAGTTATCAATAACTTTATATCCTATAAAAAAACGCGAAATTTTGCTTAACTAAATTTTACTAAGAATTTTCATATATTTATGTATCATATAAAAGAACTTAGAACCATTTTGAAAAATGGACCTCAAAAAGGTGACTGCGTGAATTTAGCCACCCGCTAGTAGAATAGGAATTAATTGTTAAACTAAGAAAACTAATTTACAAAATATTGGTACCACTTTGAAGTCGCTAGTTAGTAGAGCTACTAGTGAAAAGGCTATGTGAAGTTACCACCTCTACTTTATTTTTTTATAATGAGGTGGGAAATAATGATACAAATTCTAAAAATCATTTTGCGAATTATTTTCATCATTAAGTATATAATTTTCAAATAAATTGGTCATAGTGGGGGGGACTTCACAAAAATTACATTATTATAATATAATAGTGATGCAGAGTACTTACATAACCAATTACATAGGTACTGCAAATCTAAATATTTCACCTAAATGTACCTACATATAGCGTTCAGCTCCCAATTCACCACTGATCACCGTACACTTAACACCAACTCCACCCATACACTAAACAAGGTGTGCAGTTCAAGGAACTATGTAACATTATACCTTACACTTACAACTTAGAAGAAAATAACAAATAAGCCTTGACTTGTTAGCTTCTAATACCATTACCATGAGCTTAAAATAAAGCTACTAAGCTTATAATAATACATAAGGAGATGGACAATAAAAAAAAAAGTATATTTTAGTTCCGAGTGGTTACTAAGAATAGCTTGTGGACTTTACAACAATAGGTAAGTGTTATTTTTTTTTCAAAAAACACTTTTGATTAAACTAAAACAAAACAAAAGTACCATTCAGTTTCAATTGAGAATTAGACACAGGTGGTACACTATATAGAAAGGTTTTTATTTTAAGTTCTAAAACAAAAGCAGTGAAAAAGTATTAAAATATATGTGTCTCTTAGTAACGATAAAATTAATAAAATTAAAAATTATTTTAAAATTATTATATTACAATTTATGCATAATTTTCACCAAGTTTATATAATTATTTATAATATTCTATAAATCATAAATTGATTGAAATATTTTGTGTCATAAATACATTTTTTGATAAAAGATAAAGATGAATTTACTGTAATATAATATATTAGCTTATGTCTATAAGAAATGTCACCACGATCCCCTTTTTAGGAGTGTTATAAAAATGTTCAACAAGCAAACAATTCTGTATTATATAGATAGAAAGTTGAACACACATTATACTTTAAAGAAGTCATTTCCATATAGTTTTTAGAAAAATTCAACTCTTACAGGTATTCCACTTTATTTCATTTTTATTTGATAGTTGATATAGTTGTATATAAAACTCACAGTAAAAACTTTAAGTAGCTGAATACCATGAATTGTAAATGAACTTAACTGAAAAAAGTAAAAGGCTAAAAAAATGCACTCCCACATACCAATATGCATAATATGAATAATCATACTCTTTCAAGAATTAGAAAGAAAATTTGATTAAGAACTATGCATAATTATAATCTGGAATGGAATCATATAAATTAAAATACACATTGTCGCCTAATATTACAATATTCTACAGTTGGATAAGCTGGTATCATATTTTCTTTTTTTTTTATATCCATGAAATTTTTCATTTAGTGAGTAACTCCAGTCGTTTTTCTTTTCAATAATTATTGCTGTATTAAATTGTAACATATTTTACTAATATAGTAAATTAATTTATTAAAAATTATATTTTCCGTATTATACAAGTACCTACATTATATTCAATAATTATATTATAATAAATAGCGTAGGTAAGCTTAATAATTTGTTAAGTGCTTAGTTTCTTTTCTACAGTTGCATCATTAATTAGTAATTACTAATTACTATTTAATTTTGTTCTTTATTATAACTATTATTTGATAATTGAACATATATTAACAATTTATCAGTTTCTATATATAAACCATGACTTTTTATTTTTAAATATGTATTTCTATTATATATGAATTGAATTAAGCCATTTTTTTATTTGAAGATTTTTAAAGATGTACCTATATTAAAAAGTTAAAAAAAAATTATTCAAGTGTAAAAATGTATTCAATAATTTGAACTTTAAAATGTAATCACCTTCGCTGTTTTTACGCTGCTTATTTCATTTTTAGAATGACATGTAATGCTGAACTACTGCAGGTAAGACAGTTTTATATTAAACATTTTTTTTTACTTATATGTCTTTATCTAATGATAATTGTATTCGATGTACTCTAATTACGTCAATTATTGTAGCCATTGTCTGCACCAAACGTGGTAATAATGACACATACGACACACTGCACCCGTGGTTATGGACCACACAATACAGTTGTCTGCATATACATCAATAACCTAACCAACATGTGGAAATATAATTTTCACTTTTATATTTTTATAATAATAATTTAAACATAGAATATGTATACCGATACGACAATACATAGTGTCTACATTATATCACAGTCTAGGTATACATTTCACGCTTTTTCTCGTCATAATTATACTATCAAGAACGGGACTTATCTAGGTACGGCGTATTGAAAGTAGAAATCTAAGTTCTAATTTTTTACTTTTTAGATTAACAACAATTAAAAATAAATAAATTGAACTTCAAAAGTCAACCTATGTAATCATTTCTATTTTATATAAATATAAATACATATGTATATATATATATTGTATTATATAAATAAAAAAATAATATGACATTTTCTAATTACCTAAAACATTGACTCAACAAAGTTTCGCTCAGTATTTAGGATGTATAAATTTAATACTTAGGCTTATTAGAAAAAATGAATACACTATAATTATATGATTTCCGTCAGCCTGGCACACCGAAAGTGAAATTTCAACTTTAAACTAAATTACAATTTACTAATTAGTAACTAATTTTTAACCTAAAACTTAACCACTAAATAAATATTTCCCTATAAGAGATGCTCAGCTGTAATGAGCACCCCGAATTCATAACTTGGACTTCTAATCAAACTAGAAAAATAGTACCTATGTACTGTCATGTATCATTTTTTTTAAATTATTTTTACCTAATTATCAAATTCAATATTTACTTCCTTGAATTAATCAGTTTCTTGATAAACAAAATTGCATTTATCATCTTTACTCAATAGGTTTGAGCGTTTAAATTTTATTGTTTAACTAAAAAACTTTAAATTTTAAAAATAAATCTGTCAAAATTAAAACCAACGTTTTTAAGATTAATGTACACTCATCATTTATTTTAGTATAAAAAGCTATAACTATAAAAAGTCAGTTTCATAATGTAAAAAAATAATTTCTATACATATATAATTTTCGGTTTTCATTTTTCATTTTTCCTAAAAATTTGATCTTTTGTGTATTCATAGAATTCCCAAGTAAAATTTGATCTCAAACAAAAAGCAATATAGTGACTATTGGGTTATCGAAAATGTTTTTTTACAGAACCACTATATACTATAACTTTAAATTTTTCTTCCTAATTGTGTTTTACTTTAAGTAGGTACTTCTTCAATATTTATTAAATTAGTTGATGCCGTAAAATCTAGAAACAATATTTGTATTTAGTTAGCAAGGCCGTATCTGAGGAAGGGGGTCCAAGGGGTCCTGACCCCCCCCCCCCCCCCGAAATATTTAAAAGTAGAAATATTTTAGTGGTGAATATTATAGTTTATCGACTAAAAAATTTCAGCACTTATATTTAGAAAAAATGCTGGACCCTCTCCGAAATTTTTTTTCAGTTACGGCCTTGTTAGTTAGTATATTATAAAAACAAATGAAAAAACAGTTAAACTAAATACCTACTTAACATTAAAATTGTTTAATTAGTATAACATCAAATTTAACACATATGTTTATTAATTGGTTTAACAGTAAGTATTATAGTTTCATAAATTTAATATATATAATTTATAAATTATGAAGGCGATTTATTAAAACTTCTGTGTATCTATTCTATATCAAACAGTAATATCCCGTATTAAAATAACTTGGAAATAATATAACAACCCGGTCTCGCAGAAATTAACCATGACTTCGCTGAACATCCTTTATACGAAAACGTCGAAAATATTTATTTATGGGGTACATCTTAGTTCACAAATTCTGATTTAGAATTTACAAATTATTAGAAATTTTTATTCATTTAAAAAAGAAAAATTACAAAATTTCACTTTCGAGGTGCCAAAATGACGGACCTAAATATGTGTCCTTTAATTTTTAATTGTTCTAAATTTCTAAATATTTAATTATAAGTTGAAACAGGTTTTTGAAACACAGATATTAAGTTCAAATATAAAAAATTTAAGTCTACTGAATTGAAACTAAAAAAAATCTTGACTATAAAATAAATTTCTCAAATTATATAAAAACGAATGACACACGCCAATCAATCGTTTACAACACGATTTCATGTGAAAAAACCACTCAACAAGTTCTAGTATCTAATTGTCTTCCTAAAGGGTTATATTTTAGTAAATTCATCATAATTTTAAAAATAGATATAGACTGAAATATGTTGATTAACTTTTTAGGATTGACATTCCATTAAAAAAATAAACCACTTTAAAAAATATATAATTTATGAGTATGTTATGTTTATTTTTAACAGACAATAATTAAAATAAACTTTCAAAACATTTTTCACTTCATTATGTTCATGCATATGTAATCATTTAATAAAATATAAATTATCATCAGTTTTTATACAAATTTAAATAATGACATATCATAGTTAACCGACTGGAAAAATATAACATGTGGATACGTCATTTATTCAAGTCGCATCA
Source organism: Rhopalosiphum padi (assembly GCF_020882245.1). NCBI lineage: Eukaryota > Metazoa > Arthropoda > Insecta > Hemiptera > Aphididae > Rhopalosiphum > Rhopalosiphum padi. Next base: position 10,534,534 of record NC_083599.1, read on the forward strand.
GATTAATTCTCCACAGAAACATACATGATTTTTATTTTCCAGAAAAACCAATCATACTATATAGACTGTAGAGTGTAGACTATATAATTTATAGTATAATATTAAACCTTATATAATGATAATTATAAATGCACAAAATTAAACTGAGCTTAGCATTTTTACTTATTTTTATCATAAACTAGAAACATAGGTACTGTAATTTGTGAGAAGGTTCATTGTATTTTTGTACAAACTTTTTTGAACAAAAATATATAGTTTAAAGAAAAATGTAGGCACTTAAAAGGATGAACTTAATAAATATTACAATTAATATCAAACTCGACTTTTGAATATATATTATAAACAGTCAATAATATGAGATTTGAAATGGTTGAGAATGATTTTGACGAGGTCAATTAATCATGAACATTTTCCGATTGATTTTAAATTTCATATTCATCACAAAATTATGGTGTATTCATTTAATTATGATAGATTATTAAATATTTATTTTTAAATGTCACCAATCAATTTGACTCGTAAAAAATACATATTTCCTTAAAATAATGTACAAATAATATTAACGACTCAATTAAAAGGAATTATTAAAACCATTTTTATATCCCGCAGTTTTATTTTTATAAACATTTTATTTTTTTAAGGAAGTAAAAACAGTTAATATACAGAACTCAGTAGAAGTTATAGTAATAAACAAATAATAAAATTTATAAATTATAACTACGAGAAGTAAATATTCGTAAATAATATTTTTTATTAGTAGATGTAATATATGTTAATATATTTAAGAATTTAAATTTCTCTTTTTACTATCCCAACATAGTAATTTCTAAACAATCATAACAAATTGCAATATCTAGTAAGTAATTCATAAAATACTCAATACCCTTACGAAAATAAAAATTACCTTCTAAAATATTATTTCAATATTGATCTGTTAATATGTCATTAAAACAGTTGATATAATAAGAGAAATATGTATATATATATATATATATAATTATATATAATTATTTATTTTATAGTATAAGATTTTTCACTAAAAATTAAAGAATAGAAAATTAGTTTTACAATTATGTATTTTTTTCAGTATTTTTAATATCACGTAAGCAAGATTTTCCCACGATATGGATGAGTAAAATCAATTTTGTTTTTTGTAGTGATTCAAAAATAAAAAAATCGTAGACTCATGAAATTTTGAACAAATTTACTCTAATTGTCTACACAATGAAGTTTTTAAATTATTTAGACTAATTTTAAGCCCATTTTTAAATTTTTAATTTATCCTTTTTTGATAACAAAAATTCTTGTCCGGTAAGTTTAACAATTTATTACAAGGTTTCTCTTGACTTGTATTTAACACTTATATTAAAGATATATAAGTACAATATTTTTTTTTATAGTTTTATTCAAATTCTAATATTGACAAATGACAATATCGGATATATATATGAAAAATAACGATTTTAGTTATTAAACTTATATTGAAACTTTTTACACTCGTATTATTTTCTATACACAAAAGGAGGTTTAAAAATATTTTGACTAATTTTAATCCATTGATACCATATGATATTATTCAAACCATTCTATAATTTACGTAGGTATTAACTTAAAGTTAATAATAATAATATAATATAATATTTATATGTGATATCTAGAAAAAATCAAATATCAAATGTAAAATAAAGTCATCAAATTATTAGCATGCCCATTCTGAACTGAAATTTGACTCCCATATTTTTTTATTCAAAAGCTGCCATATTTATATTATTATGCTTACATGAAATACCTCACAAACATTCACAGAACAATAGGATTTGTCTTAGGTAAAGTTTTAAACTCAGAAACGATAAATACATAAAATCACACACTAGTGTATTACACTAATACATCCAATGTGTGTATAATGCCAATATATTATACGTGCGCATTATAATATTATATTATTTTTGTATAGCTGTCTTAATATTTTGAATTTTCCCGTTGTTTATAAAATATCTCAGCTAAAATTTCAATTCTCTAGATATTAATACGAACTTACTGTAAAGATTACAAAATACTTATATTTGCTCTAAGTCTGTATAGGTTTTGTTTTCACAATAAGCAATAAATCTTTTTTATATACAAGTACTAACATAATATTAATTGATACAATGTATATACTTAAGTAATATTGCAGTAACGCCAAATATATCAATGCAAAACATTTACATATGTATTAATATAAGTCGATAACTCTTAAACAAATATAAATACTGACAAAACATTAAAACATCCTAAACTTCTTTATGCCGCGAGCCGCATTGTAAACGCTATAAACCAAAGAGTTGAATAATTATTATTGTTAGACAAGTATCATAATTCATAATACTATGATATCATGTAATATAAACAATATATTATTTTGTTACTTTATATGTATGGCATATGGTATGGTATTAAAAAAAAGTGGTTTAGTTTTATTTTATATTTTTTCTCCAGTAAAATCGATCTCTTGATATTACTCAAATATATACATATATAATATACATATTACATATTATTATGGGTGGAGAGACTTGTTGCACACCCCTCATAGAATCGCCAACGAACACTCGGAGCGCCCATTTATATATGTGGGTGTATGTGTGTGAGTATGTGTGTATGCGCGTGTGTGCATGTGTACACGAACCCAAAAGGGTATATAAACCCAAGTCATCACTGAAAACCATCTTTTCCTGTACCATCGTCAGCAGCGTAGAAACTTTCGATAGGTACTTATTAACAAAAATTCAATATATATTTACCGTTTTTACAATAATATCTAAATAGGTACCTATACGAAGTCTACTAAAATGTGAGTATAAAAAATTACGTATAACTACATGAAATAATTTATGTAATATAGATTAAATATTTTTTTATGGCTTTTTAGATTTTTTTTTTTAAAAAAAGTCATTGCAATTATGACCATTACCTATTTCATATTTATATATATTATAATTGCATATCTTTTATAAGTAATAGCATTATAACAAATTGTTTTTTTTGTTGTTCTAATATATATTTATAAGTTTATATTATAAGTAGTATATAATCCTAAATGTCTTAGAAGTCTACTAAGATATTTTAATATTAAATAATATGCATTTGATGGAATGTATATTTTATGCTATAGGTAGATTAAAATGATAAATGTTGGTAGATTACCTTGATCCATATTAAAATTAAAATATAAGTACATTTATAATGTTTATTATAAATGTTGCACATATTGTGCGCTAAAGATAAAAAAATTTTATAAATTAAAAAATACATTGTACTTATGATTGCTAATTCGTGCTTACTTTTAATAAATATGTGCATATATTATAATAAACGATTAACCTTAAGTATTTACTTTAACTTAAATATAATATTTGTTTAATTTTATTGTTTTATATTTTTATAATTTATAATTTTAAAATATATAACACTGCACTTAAAGAGCAATAATAAGTAAAAACTTAATATTATATGTGGTGTGTGTGTGTGTGTCTATTTCAACACATAATCAAGTTATTGAAAAAGCTTATGTGCGAACATTTATTTAAATAAATTTTAAATATAAATTTTAAAAGTTTATTCATTATCTAATTATAATAGAAAAATTAACGTAATTCTTAATATTTGTTTGTTTATTATATTTTAATTAGAATTTCATAATAAAAATAAAATATTTATTTTTAACTAATACCTCAACGCAAGTTATTTTCGATTCAAAAACTAAACTTAACATTTCTTAAGTTTATTTTTTTTATTTTTAACTAATCCTATAATAAACAAATTTATAATTAAAAATATTGTCAGAATATATTTTTTGTGCATACTTAAAACGTTTGTATAAAATTTTGGGTGCCTACAGAATAAATATATTTCTACAACATATTTTTAATAGTTTTGTGATGATATATTGGTTATTTTTTACCGGTAGACAATTGAAATTTTCTCCAAATATTTATATCATAATATGATGAACATACAAATACATATTTAAATATCTTATCTCTTCTTGTACTATTTTTAGTCATTTGAATTTTTTAGGATTTTTTCTGTCTTAGTTAATAAAATGTTTAATTGTAAGAAAAAAACAATTTTAAACTAAACAATTTAATACAAGGTTACTAGAATATTTTTCTTACAGTAATCTAAAAATATAAAATTTTATAGGTACACTAATTTTGAAGTTCAAAATTTGACGAAAACAAACTTAAATATTTAAACTTAAAATAACGATCATTCTTCTAATGATTTTAGATATTTTATTGTAATTTCAAAAGTATTTATCGTAAGAACTTGATATTTTTCACCATTACATAGGTATAATTTATAATATAAAGTTATCATTATAATTATTTTCTACGATCCGTGAAAATGTAAACATGATTAGACTTTTTTCAAACTATTTATCACACGAACTTATATACACTGTTCTACCATGGTACCTACTTCGCTGTTCGTAGGTTAGGTCAGGTTATATTAAAAATTAATAATTATAATTTATATCATGATAACTTTATTATTTCATAATATATATAAGGTTTTTTAAAATACAGTTCAAACTACCGAATTACTAACAAAAATTAAATTACAAATATTAATAATATCATTAAATTATAAATTATCCTTTGATGCACGCTCTTTCATCGCAATGTTTTATCATTAAATTCAAATTTAACTTACCCATCACAGGGACCTACTCTATATTGAAGTACAATATAAACACATAACCTATTTCAGTTAGAATGACTTTTTAAATAAGTATATAGGACATATAGGTACTACAAATTTTTAGAAAATTGTTCTCCTTCTTAATATAGAATAAAATATATATTATAATTTATATCAAAAACGTAAATTATTTTCCAGGAAATGAATGTTTACCTTTAAATCAATCATATTCTATAATAATATAATATGTGTAATAAAATAATAAAATACAAAAATACACATTTTAACATGTATATCAAGTTATTTTATTTATACAATTATATCCTAAATATAAAATAAGTATTTGCGGTTTAAAAAGTTGTCTGTAAAATCTTCACTTCACAGAAGTTAAATCGCATGAAAATTATAAGATGACAACAAGGTTAAACATAAATTCACATAAATCTTCAAGTACTTACAATTTTACGTTTTAAAATGTTTTAATGTATATTCAATATTGTATATAAGTATTACCAAACCATTTAAAGAAATAACTATTTTTTACCATATATACTAAAAAGCAACAGGTATTTTATTTTATTTCAATAAAATTAGTGATTTTACCGTGAAATTTAATTTATAACTGGTAAATAGAACTTGTTATTTGTACTATTTTTTTCATTCATTCAAATGTTTTTATAATTTTTACCTATATTCTAAAACAACGTTTTGGAGACTCTTGGGATTAATAAAAAATAGTATAATTCGTTTTTAAAAATAATAAAATATGATTATGTATTATTTTAACAACATAAAATGCAAAAAAAATATTTCATATTGTCAAAATAACTGTTATCTTTTTATTATTGTTGTTTTTGGTTATTTTAATAAACATTTGGTTAACTTCACACCTCACATGCAATCATCTAATTTTTCAATCCAACCTGGAATATATTGTTATTATTTTTATCCAGGCGATACTATCATTTAAACAAAAATTAAAATAAATGTTTTTAGTCTGAATTGAGCTCATTTTATACACCTCATACTAATTCATACGTAAAACTTTCCATTTAAAAAAAAAAACTATGTCGATACTAAAAATCTGATCTGGTTTGCAGCGTCACCATACTAATTTGTTATTCTAGCACGTATTGGTCGTTGTTGACATGTTTGTAATTGTATTTCTTTCTCTGGATTATTATGTAATCACTATACGTACACTTTTAACAGTCTCAAATGACGCCCCCTACGCATTTTTAACTTTCACACAACGCTGCCATGTTATATTGGTGTTCTATAGACCACTAATTTCGTGGACGCTTTTTAAAATAAAATAAAAAAACCAAATTTAAAAAAAAAATGTGAATTTTTCAACATATCTAACAAACCAGTTTTACACATTTTCTAGACTAAATAGCGATTTTCATTTTAATGTAATAAATATATTATTAATATTTTATAATTTCACCCACACCTAATTAATGTTATGCGCCTTAGTATGCAATTAAATAAATGACTCCTATTCCTTTAGAGCATCCTCCATTTAAAATTAATTTGAAGTATTTTTAGGAGGTATAACCAAAATTATAAAGCCTTAAATAACATTACATCAGATTCTAATCAAAGATGGGCAATTCACTTGATCGTAATTTTGAGTGATTAGTTACAAGTTACAGTAATAGTAACAAATTTACATTTAAAGTTACAAGTTAATCAAACAATTCTTATCTAAAATCATAAAATATATTAGTGCTTTTTTGACAATGGGTGGCATTTATGATTCAAAATAATCAAAATTTTAGAGGCAATAATATTTGATTTAACAATACAAATATTTAAGTATTTAAATTAAATAAAATAGAAATAAGATAATTTGAAAAAAAACATTGGTGATTATTACAGTTTACTATTGAGTATACGGTTGACTAAATCAGTCCGGCACTAAGTGTTCACAAAATAGTAGTTAATAAACTAAATTGGTTTGCACCTACCTACTGTTATTTTATACTCATGAAAGCAAATCACATGTCAATTTAATAAGAGTTCCAATGGGGTTAGCCACTTTCAAAATAAAGTAAAAATAACTCGGTTCCTCACAATATATTCTACTACAATCGTTTTGTAATCACGTAAAGAGCTTTCATCTACAATTATTTTTCTATGATTTTTTAGCTTATTGTTTTTATATTTTCATGCAGATTACATCTATAGAATATAATTGTTATTTTCATTATGTTTGCAATTTTTAAAATCAAAATAAGAATATTAGGAATGATTCATTATTTAATTAATTAAAAGTTGTATACAACTTAACTTTACTTTACATTACTGTGTTCTCTAAGTTATATTTAAAATTTAAATATAAATCAATAATACAGCTTGTTTTATCACAAAAATAAAAATGAAATCTTTATTTATAATTTTTAATGATACATATTTACCGAAACCGTTCATCACCGAAGTTCAAATATTTACATCACACAATAAGACTATAATGTACCTACGCCAATACAAATACGTCAATAGAAAGTAAAACAACAATACAATCTAACAATTATTACTAAAATTTATTAACAGTAACTTTGGTAGTTTATTTATTTATTTAATATAATAAAACATTATACAATATGATAAAAACAAATACATTGGAAACCAACCAAACGTAACTTAACCATTATTAACTAAATATGTCCTGTTATGAATATTTATGATTTTATTCATTTGCTACAAAAAATAAAAGAATCTATAAATAAATTACTTTTATTTTTATTTTATTTTATTTATATTGTATTTACAATAGTTGTATAGTTAACTATGAGACAATTTTAAAGGATCTTTTTTTAATGAATCCCCTTATAGGCATTTTGTTACTTACCAATCAATTTTGATTTTATCCTCATATAGTCTATAGTCCATGTTATAATTTAATATAACTTTCACTAATTTTATTAATGTTATCAATGAAACATGAAAGGTTATTTACATTTTACAGTACAAATGTAATTTATATTTTATAACAAGACATTAGCCTATATCACAGTGTATAAAATATATATTTGTTTATAGTTTCTATCATATCTATTATAGTTTTTTTTTTCTCAGACGTGAATAAGTACTTAAATTACATCCGGCGTTTTAACCATGCATCAAAATAACAATTCTAACATGGTCAGAGTAGTGGTCTACATTGGATTTGTCGTCTATGTCATGGCCTTGGCCACAACGTGTTGCTGTCATCCCGTTACGTCTTCTGAGGTGGAAAGCATAGCTCGACCAACACGGCCTAAAACTTTCGGTTCACCAGATGAATTACGTTCATACCTAGACCAGTTAGGACAGTACTTGGCAGTAGTTTCTCGTCCGAGGTAAGAATATTCATACCTTTATTAAATTAAAAAATGTAATTAAATGTTGATCTTAGTGTCCTCAACGTCTTAATACATATAAATTAAACGGTAGTATCAATAAAATAATAAATATCATAATATTACAATTTATTTGACCTATTCACAATACCTTTAATTATTAAACGATAGATTAAAAATATGGTTTGTATTCTAATTTAAGCTAATACAATAAATTTATTCAATTTCCTACCTAATTGAACCATTAAAACATTAAAAACTAAAATACTTAAAATATACTTTATTATTATTTTTCCTAGAATTAAAATTGTATTTTAATCTTAAGTATAAATTGCCTAAATCATATTAAGAAAATCTACAGGATTAATAAAAATATGCATTGTCTATAAATAATTAAATTTACCAAAAAAATATTGTTTAAAATTAGGTTTGGAAAAAGGAAACCTACGTTTCCAAGCATCCCGTCCGCTATCACAACACCGAGACTACAGCAGTACATCGACCATCAACGGATGCTTAACAATCTTATAAACCGAGAAGACGACGAAACCTATAAATTACAATACAAGCCAGCGGCTATAAGAAATTCAAAAGATTTGTATGACATGTTGTTTACGACACGTCGCGAAAACGGCAATAATGACCACCATCAATACTATTTAATGCAACAAGATGTAACGAATGCAGACATTGGTTTAGATTCAAATTAATTATTATTAAAATGTATTTGTAGTATAAGATGTAATGTATTTTTATTTCATAAAAACTTTAGTCATGTACAGACAGTATTGTACTAGTTATTAATAATATAAGAACTTTAAAATTTTAATTCATCAGTATAAATAAAATCCGTTTAAAGCGTTGGTATAGGTATCTGATACTTATATAGACGTTAAAATTGTAATAGCTGAATTTAATATTATATACAAATATTATAAATAATAACAATATCGGTTTGTTTTTAATTTTTGTTCTTAAATACAAACAACTTTTATAAATATAAAAAAGCTATTGTTTAACTATCAAGTAATATGAAGTGAAGTAAGTTAGGTAAGTCCTATATGTATACCTATACGGCATACCTACCTATTAAGCACAATTTTATGTAGGTACTTAACAACTAACGGAATATCATTATTAACAACACCGAACACAATAATATTATGAACATAATATAACATACGAAAAATAGGGACATTTGCATAAATATTACGTCATAATTATCATTAATTCAGTTTAAAATAAGCATTGCACGGGATGCTTTAAAATTGTATACATTTTTATACTACAGCAGTACAGCATATACACACTTATGAGGTACACTGGACACTGGTATACTTACTGTATACCTATGCCTAGATGCAGTTGCATCCGAATATAAATAATACATCCTAAATTTCACCTCACGATGATATACAGATCCCATCCTATTCCCGATAAATCAATTTAAAAAAAAAATAAAGTGATCATAATTTTAAATCACCTCCTACAAATATATTCTCTACTCTCTGATGTACCTCAAATATATATCTACCTATAATATTTAAATTACCTAACACGTACCTACAATCTACGACATACCCTACCATACATAATAATTTAAATTAATAATATTATGTATATAGGACTACATAGGTATTCCTTAACCTTAACATACGCAAAGTATATGCAGCGGCGTAATTGTGGTGGCAAGGGAGAGGGGGCACTTGCTCCCATGACAATTTTTTGAAAGATAAAAGTATAAATTTTAACCGGTGGGGGAGGGGTGTCCCGGTTTTGATAATAATAAATATATTATATTGTCCCCCCCCCTGTAGATTTTTTCCCAGTTGCGCCACTGAGTATATGTATAAGTAATAACAATTGTTTTCAAATACTGTGCAACCCTACTTATGTCATATGACTATGTACTATTGTAATTATATACATAATATTTATAATTTAATGTCTACAATTAAATATAACACAAGCCATTACTATCATTATAAAATCATTAAATTTCTTTACAACTTTTGATTCTGTTGACTTAATGAAAATTATTTAGAAAATAAATTTTAACTACGAGATTATGATAATAATATAAATAAATAAAAAATAATTATATTAAAATATTTATAATATTTAAATAATAATATAAATGTAAACTCAAAATTGAGTTACTGTCTTGTGAACATCTTGGATTGATAATTATACAAATAATAATGGCAGCGACATCTACTGCTGTCGTTTCTAACTTTAATTGAATATTCCTTTATTTTGACTCGTATGACTTGGAATCAGAAAATTAAAACATTTTAAAAATCAAATAAATCTATAGGTACACCATTATCTAATTTAATTTAATTTCAAAAAAAGTTAATCGTCAAGCCACATTTTTTTTTTTTAATACAAACAATATTATTCGAAAGAACTTAAAACTTTTTGCTACCTACTTAATGCACCTACCTACTTGTTATTATTTATCATAAGTACAATATGAAATTTTAATATTATATTTAGAATAATTTTAAGCTATAAATATTGTATATTTGTATACCATATTTCCTCTTTTTTGTGTTTAGGTACGATAATTAAATTTAATTAATATAAACAAGTAAATTTTGTTTGTCCAATCGTAAAAAATTCTTAAATAATTAATTAGCCTTCTAAGACACGAACAACCATATTATTCACAACAAACATCGTTTATTGGTAATGTTAAAAATACAAAATACGAAATCCACAACACACCTCAACACAGAAACCATTTCATATTTTCATTCATAATATTTTAATCTCAATAAATTAAACTATTGTTTTAAGCTCTTGAACATCACTGTTGAATATTATAATATTTATAATATTTATAATACATTTATTTATTTAATAATATTTATGTCATACAGTTAGTGTTGAATAATGATGAAATAATTGAATTTTCATTAAATAATTCAATAATGATTTATAAATATTAATTACCTATACTAGAGTACAAACACTACGTATTCAGGATCAATTTTCCGGAGGGATTACAATATTATTATACATGAACTATAGTTGTAAAATTATACATAAAGTTTATAGTTAGTTTTTTGATTCTATACTTTAAAAATGTCAAGGGGTGAACCCCCGGCTGCCCTGTATACGGGTTTGTATAAGTATGGAGTAAAATATATAACTTAACTAGTTATTGTGACACATAAATATCGTTCACTATATTTGAGTGTTAAACAAATTGTATAAATTGTTTTTGGTTAAATTTACTGTAGATAGGTACTTATATTATATAAATATTTCAATTGATTAGATTAACATCGTAATCATTACTTATCCTATACATGTCAGTCATGTGCTGTATATAAGTAGATACTAGGACACTAAGTATAAACTGTTATTTATAATTTATGTTAAATATACATGACGTATGTATACAATTTATTAATATACTTACTATTAAATGAAAATGAAAATTAAATTATTTAAATTGTATTTAATGACTAAATAGTCGGAAATATTTAGTTTAAAGGGCCTCGTTGCGGTTATTATTTAAGGTGCAACATTTAGGCAATTTATAATCTCGTCTTAGTCAGCCGTGATCTATGTGTTAGCTGTAACTGATTATTAGTGTTATACTCTCGTACGCGCATGCACATGTTAAAAACTCAATAACAATAAAAATTCAGTATACGAATTTTATGAAAATTTACTTATTAATTTGACAAAATTAAAGTTAGTTAACATTGTCTGATCTTAATTCTGAAAAAATATTTAAAATTCATTAAAAAGATGTCTATAGATCGTACGAAACACTGTCTTTAATTTTAATTATGATTTTAAAAAATTCATATTTTCAAATTTTTATTTACACTTCATTATAATATAAGATTTAAATTTTACAAAGTATTCTGTACGATCTATACACAAGTTTCTGTCGAGTTCAAAATATTTTCAGAATCAAAATCAGACATCTTAAACTAACTTCAATTTTGTCAAAACGGTCTTTTGAGCTAAAATGTATGTTAGTAGTACTACTAGCACCTTAAGTATATATTTAAATCAAAAGTTTTCTGTAGGTATTTTTTTATACATACATAACCGTAGCATATTGTTAGCAGTGTTAGTACTATATATAACTATTATAAACTATGCAAGAACTTAGAACATGGATTTATCGTATATTCATAATTCGCATATTAACGAAATGCATTCAAAAAATCAATTTTCAGGACGCAACCATAGATCATAAAAAAATGCTAAGACACAAGTAGTATGTACCTAAAAAAATATACATCACTGTTAAATTAATGTATTTATTGCTCTGCTCAAAAACTAAAAATATAAATAGGTCTGTACTCTGTGGTCTGCCCGTCCAAGAAAACGTACGGTTACGGCGTAAAGTATAATAATACATAAAAGCAATGTACGGCTACCAATAAATCAATTCTCAACTCACACGTGCATACCTACGTATTTTAGTGTTTAAATTTTTTCATCAATATTTTATTTTATCTTTCCAAAATATATGCATTATGCATATATATATATATATATTAGTAAACATGTTTACTAAGTTAAATTTGTTAATCGTGGCACGCATAAACACCTATATTGTATATTATATACAATTCTTCGGAGGAGAAGGATTTTTTTTCAACTTTTTTTCCGATTACCGTTGTGACGTCCATCGTCCATGTACTACCTATAGGAATTATCTATTTGTTTTTACATTTTTTGGAAAAATTATGCAATATTTTGAAATAGGAAAATTGTGCAGCAGTTCACCGTTCACGTCTGGCTTGGTTAGTTTAAAAATTAAAGCGAATCGACCTATCGTGAAACTTGTACGTTAAGAAGTATCTGTGTTTGTATGTTACAGTGCCGATCTAAGGGGAGGGGGCTTTTGGGCTTAAGCCCCCTCCTCCTCTCCCGAAAACAAATTCTGGGTACGGCACTGGTATTTTAGTTTTATACAATAGTTAAATTTTTAGTTTTTAGTGAGTTACGACTGTTATGAGCATTATTTATTATACATATATTATATATTTATTGTACACAACTCAATAAAAAAATTGTATATTCGTAAAAAACCTACTCACAAATACACTTAGGTACTGTTAAGTTAATTAGTTAATAGATCACTCTAATTTTTAAACAAACGAAGCTAATCGTGAACTGCTGAGCGTAAACTTGCCATGTTACACACTATTTTGTAAGACAGTCACAGAGACAACAAATACTGTTAAGCGTCCTCTTAATACATTATATTATTAATATCCATTGATATTAAATATAAATTATATTATTAGGTTGGTGTCTTGATAATTATCTTAAATACTATTTTAAATCGTATGGTTCGTGCCAGCGTCGGGTTTTCTACAGGCAAAATAATCAGGTGATTGGAGCGGCAAATTTGGCGCACTTAAAAAATAAAAAATAAAATATATTTATAATATTATATTATAATTTGAGACGGCGGCAAATAGCTTAATCCGCCACTGGTTCGTGCTATATAATTTCATAATTCATAATATTATTATTATTATTATTATTATTATTATTATTACTACGTCCAAACTCGTATCACAAGATAGGTATAACCGGTGATACTGGATTTAGTGATATGACATAATAATAAATAATATTATTATTTCTGAAATTGCAAACCAAATTTTGACAATGTTATTTTTTGTCAGGCTCAGTTTTTCATGTCATATCCATTTTATCAGATCAAGTGTTAGATCTATGAACTATAAAGTATAAGACTATTTTATATTATAAAATCTTAGTATATTATAAACTTAATGTTTACGATCATAAACTATACAGTAACGTAGTTCTAAAGTCATAATAGTTGTTCACTACGTTAGGTTAGGTTATGTTTGTGGTTACATTATATCACATTATGTTCTACAGACGACGGTAGATGTAAGTGATAATATATTTTTACTGGCCGTCTGAAATTTAAATTTTTAAAAATAATTTTCAACGTTATAGAACACATACAGACTAAACAAATGTTGGATTTTTATTGTATGTTATACTTATAAAAGTATTATAATCCATATGGACACACAACAGTTTTCGTTGTCTTACGGTGGTGACAACGATGTCGGAGACTACTTATATAACTTTCCAGCGGGTAAAGTATCATCATTATTACAAACTAAATATGTCTAATGTAAATAATATTAATTTAAAATTCACATAACTAGATTACTATGAATTGTACGATGATCAATTAGAAGATGAGAATCAGTATTATCAGTCAAATGTAAATTCAGAAATGCATAATGAACCCTCGTTTTGGAGCAATCTAACATTTCACCAGTTGTGCACTCAATGTGTTGTTCCTGCTGTTTGGAGTACTGGCAATCTACTGGGAACTACACTTATTCTATGCATGTTTTTCAGATTATTCATTGTTATATGTATGTAAAACACATTATGTTAAAACTATTTTTCTACAAGTTCTAAAACATAACACGGTTTCAGGCAATAAAATCAAAATAGTTCCTGAAGCTGTCTTACATACAGTGTGTGCCATATGTGGTGTTCTACCATTAATTATATTTCATGAAGATGGAGATGTGTATCAATTAATACTACAAATTGTGTTGTACCCTATGTTCTGTTACATAGTGTCTATAATATGTATATTGACTTTAAAACATCATTCTTCTATTGTGTTCTCTGCTTTAATTCTATTAACATTATTCTATCGGTGAGTATTTACTTAAATACATATTATTAGTAATAGTATTATCTATATTAGTAATATTGCTAATTATTTATTATTATATATTAGATGTTAAGTATATTTATTAAATGGTATGGGTAATTTGAAATGTAATAACTTAGTTTAAATGCACATAAGAATAGTAACTAGTTTAACATCTAAAATGATTAATTTTTAGTTAATTTACAAACTTATAATTCAAATTATAAATTAATTTTTATGCTACAGTCAAGAAAAGATGAATTGTATGTTTTCAATAAAGAATTTAAATTAATGGTACATCATTTCAGAATATTATGATATAATGTTAAATATTTGTAAATAATACTAAAAACCTATGTTTTAGTCTCAAGAGGATGCTTACTATACTTTATTTTCTCTTTCTGACCAATGTGTAACATAACAAATTTGCGTTTAGTTGAATTAATCTTGTGTTTTTAGCTTTAATATTACAGTGAATAACCTATTATCATACATGAATTCCAGAATATTACCTGTGCTTTTTACAATATTTCAACTTTTTTGTGATATTGAGATTTTTAAATTTGAATATTCTGTATAAATAACTTACATAACAATTGAAATATAAAAAAATCTAACATTTGTAGACTGATCATTTTCTTAACTTTTATCTTAATAATATGTGAATTCACTCTTGCAATAAGACTAACACACAAGACTGATTCTCCTAAATTCTATGCTAACATATTATGCTATGTTGTTACTATGTATATGATAGAAAACAAATATTACAATAATATCTTCATAAAAAAAAAATTAATAGAAATCTAAATGTTTACAGTGAATGTTTTACAAATGATTCAAAATGGCAAAAAACCAAAAGTGCTCATATGCTAATGTCAATGAAAGCAATGGCAATATTATTTGATATTCAATCGAATAAATTACAAACGTTTCCTTCAGTTCCTCAATATATAGGTTATATGATGTGCGCAGGCACTGTTTACCTGGGTCCATTTTTGACATTTCAAGAATACTCAAATGCAT
The DNA here is from genome assembly GCF_020882245.1 of Rhopalosiphum padi. Classification (NCBI taxonomy): domain Eukaryota; kingdom Metazoa; phylum Arthropoda; class Insecta; order Hemiptera; family Aphididae; genus Rhopalosiphum; species Rhopalosiphum padi. The sequence continues at coordinate 10,550,293 of NC_083599.1, forward strand.
TTTTACTCTCTGTTAATTGGGTAATACATTAATTTTTTTTTTTTTAATAATTAATTGTTTTTATACCTATTATTTCATTTAAGAACAAGACCAAAGTCTGTCGTATAATATGGAGAATAATAATTTCATTGCTTTGCTTCGTTTTATCAATTTGTGTTGTGGATTGGCTGTTTAGTCAACATTTATTAGTCAATAATAAAAGGTTTGAACTATTTTAATCAGTTTATATTTAGTTTTTGATTTGTTATAATTCTATGTTACAGTAATTCAATTATTAACATTTTTCTAACTATGTACAAACAAGCTTTGGAGTTCCGTACTGGTCATTACTTCGTAGCCTATGCATCTACAGTATTTGCAACTGTTTGTGGATACCACAGTGAATACAACAGTGAAATATTAGTAACCCGTCCATTGGTTATGGAATGGCCACGATCTCTTCTACACGTTGTTGTTCATTGGAATGCACCAATGCACTATTGGTTAAAAAAGTGTAAGTAACTAATACAAAACTTGTTATATTTATTATGTAAATTAATATAAACTGTATATTTATTTAGATGTATTTGAAGAAGTACTAAAATATGGCAACAAAAATAAAAAACAAAGAAACAGATTTATTGCCGTGGGGACCACATATTTAGTGAGCTCTCTATTACATGGATTAGAACGACGTTTATCAGCTGTATTACTTTCTCTTGCTGCTTATACATATGTAGAACATCAAATTCGTACAAAATTAGCATCAAGATTTCCAAGCACATTTTCTTATTATGCTAAAAACAAATATCCCCGTCATAATTCAAAAACTTACTTAAGTAGCTTAAACCAAAATAATTGGTTCTTTTGGTTTATTAACCTTATGTTTACTATTTTAAACATTATACATTTAGCTTATCTTGGTTCAGTAATTGATATGTCTGTAGACAACTCTTATAATACTACTTACCAAGAATCTTTTGCTCCTTGGAGTCGAGTATCATACTTTAGTCATTTTATAATGTTGATTATGTTTTTTATCAGTATTCTACTTTAAATATAAAATCATACTTAAATATGTAAGTCTTTTGTAAACATAATAAATATTTATTAAAAAACATTTTTTTTATTTATTCCAGTTGAATTGAATTCAAAATATGTTAAAGCTAAAAAGACCAACTAAGAATTAATATATTAACAAATTTACAAAAAAGAACAATTAAAAAAAAAAAAAAATGGTAAAATAATTTAAATATATAAATATAGTAGTATTAACGATACTTATAATATTAATAAAAAACCAATAAAACAAGATTAGATATTCACTGGCCAGCTGTGTTATCCAATGAAAAGAAATATTACTAGAATAAAACATGTACATAATTCATATTTATGTAGTATATTATAACATATATTTTTATAAATTTAATTGCTATGAAATGATAACTCATTAAAATCAAACAAAGTAGAAGGAATATTATACACTTTTGTTTTTAACTTAAACTGTATACTTAAGAGAAATGCAATCATTACTACCGGTGTTTTTTATTGCGCCGAATTTGGGACACTACTGTTATAATGTACATCTATTGCACCAGTACAAAAAAGGTATATTAAAAAATTAAATCAATTGTGCCATTAAAAAAATAATGGTTGCCCGTATAATTATAAGACTATCTTAGTTAAATTAATTTTTGTTATTTAAGTTTATACAAATAGTATAATTAATATAATTATAATTTATCTTTTCTTTTTATCTAATTTATAATATGTTGAAACTAGAGTCAATATGTTACAAAAATGATCGAGTTGTATGGCAACTTATATTGTACTGAATGTCATTGAGATGTCTTGAGCGTAAATTTATAATAAATTGATAACTAAAACCCTATTTTACTAAATGGCCAGCACGGCTTATCTTTCAGTTCTAAAATCAATGGTAATTTACAATAATATTATATACAAAATATATATTTTTAGGAATTAATCGGTGCAATTGATATACCTATACCTATTTTCTAACGCATAATTTTTGTTTCTTTACCAATTGATTTAATACATAGTTTTTACACAAAAACAAATGAAAAATATAAAAGTTTTTTATAAGAGTTTTTAAATTAATTTAATTACCTTTCTTATATGCTACATTATATCAATATATCGTTTAAAAACTATAATATGCAGAGCAGTGACGCAACCAGTAATCGGAAAAAAAAGCCCCGTACCAACTAAATACATTATTTGTTATTTTATTATGATTTATATAATTAAATATAATTATTACATTTATCTATGTAACTCTTCTTTAACATATCTAAAAGAATAGCTGCAATCTGTACTTAAAATTGTCGATAATTGCCATTTGTCCTTTATACCTACATAATTTAAAAAATGTTAAAGGATAAAAAATCAAAATAATTTTCATTTGTATATAATTTAAATAATTTATTATTAATAATCATTTTTTAATTTCATAATACAAATGATAAACAATTATTCTAATTTTTATCCTCAGTGTCTTCAAATTATGTAGGTACAAATGACAATATTATTGACAATGTTAAATGCAAATTGCAGCATTGTAGCTATATACATTATACTTATATACTTATAGATATGCTAAAGAAGTGTTATGTAGATAAATGTAATGACTAATGGTTATATTTAATTATGTAAATCATAATAAAATAACAAATAATGTATTTAGCTGATATAGGGCTTTTTTTTCCAATAAATGTTGTTAAGGAATTTTTTTTCTTAGATTCCTGCAACTAATGTGGGGGTACGGGTTGTAACCTCTCCAAAATTTCTCCGAGACCTAGTATAATAACCTATGTATATATATTGTAATAATGCACCTCTAACAATCTAAAATAAATATATACATAAATGCAATTTTTATTTAAAAATGCAGTTATAAAATTACTAAATTACATGAACAAATATTCAACATATTTTCAAAACAAAAACTTTTTGTAATAAACAGTAACTGTAATGTCTGTAATATATATATATACATGATTATTGTCACAAAGGCCTGAAAGCTCATGCATTTACATGTTTTTACTAAATGGATCAAATAATTATTAGATCAGCTATACATTTTAAGATTTTACAAATTCTATAAAAAACAAAGTACAAAATTGTACTATACATTTTTCCACATAATTGCATATTTCAATGGTTATTTTTATTTATTTGTATAATTTGCATAATTTTCAAATTTTTTGTTGTTCACTGCAGATTAGTCTAATGTAATTTTCAAAGTAAATTAATTATTAAAGAGCTAATGATAAATAACATATAAAATGTATTTCTAATTGTATATTCATCAGAGCGACGCCAATCAAAGTTTGATTGTAAATTGTAATGTTCGAAAAAACATAATAATTTAATAATTTTTTCTATTATTTTATAATTTGATATTTCAATTTTATGTTTCATTTTTAAATGTTCCCATTGTAAAATAGTAATTTTATTTACTTATCAACAAAATTGTAGTATTAAATTATTTTTTACTTATAGTTATAAATTTAAAAGAAAAACTAAAGCATATAACAGTGTTTTTAAGCACATAAGTGCATACTTTATGTTAGTTTATAGTGAATAAAATTTCAATTCCCAATAATTACCCAATATACCCATTAAATCATTTTTTTAAATTATTATTTTTAAATTTAATTTAAACAAAATCAACGTATATTTAAATTTAAAAAAATAAAAAAATCATAGATTTCTCATAAAGCTATGACAGCTATAGTGATTTTAATAACATATCATGATTGTTGAATAATTTATGACTAATTATATATATATTATGCTATTTGTATACACAATATTATATTACACTTGTTACTTTAATAGTGTGGCCAGTATGCTATTGTAGTTTTAATAATATTATTATATGTTTTGCCAATCAAGTCAGTAGCTTCATATTTTTATTTTTTAAATAATCGGTGAATTTATTAAAACATATAAACATTATCCAAAATAAAAAAATGCTAAGAAAACAATATACATATATGACAAGAATACAAATTTACATATAAATTTACAGAAATGTTAAAATAATATTTACAGTATTATCTAAAATTATAATGTATATGATATGTATGTAATAAGTAAAAATAATTAAGTATCATTTTATATAGGTTTCAATATCTTACATTTAAAATACAATTTATTAAAAGATCAACTGTTTCTGCCTACAAACTTCATTAGAAAAAATAAAAATAAATCTTATTTATACAAATAGTTGCATAATTTGAACATGTTCAGTAGGGCTCATTATCTTCTTGAAGAATAAATAAAAATAAAAAATAAAAATTTCACTAGAATTTACAGACTAGAAGTTACTTATATGCATAAAACATTATTACAATTTTATACTTAATTATTACATAATACTTAACTTAAAAAAACAAATTATAAACACTTATTTAAATTACCCTGTTTTTAAAAGAATATCACAATGGTACGGCAAAGAATATAATATTATATGAGTAATAATGATATTTCATAAAAAAGTACAGTGACGCCGATCCCTATATCTATCTGTTGCGACCACAATATATTTGGGTGGGTGGGTTTTTTAGGTAGACAAATTAGAATAAATGTTTTAAATATCACACAAAAAAATGTATATTATATTTTGTACACATCTGATTATGATGTACATTTATAGTGTAGTAGGTGGTGAGTGGTTAAATTAATTAGGTCTAGTTGGCAACATAAAGTTGCTGATGCATCGACGCCACTGAAACAGTATGATAAACAAAATTCTATTTAAAGCAAAATTTTTAATATAAATTGAGTGAGAATATTTATTGGTAAAAATTAGATAAAAATACTTGTTTGTGATAAATTAGAACTTTACCATACCACTGAAACCACAACCAATGTACCTAAATTTAAATAGTAAGAAATTAACAATTATAATATAATTTGACGCTTTTTTGACCAGTAGTAAAAAAAATCTGTTTGTGATGTATTACTAGGATCGAGATTCAATTCATAAAGTGCTTCTCTCCTCCAAATCTATAGTAAAAACCATTAATTAATAAATATAATTAAATGGAGCTGAGTTTAACTTACATTTATGTCTTCAGGAGATGGTTCTGATATAATTTTATTAGAGTTAGACATTAGATCTTGTTTGGTTACTAATCTTATTTTGTATAAGACATACTTGTAAAACATTGCATAGTAATTTGAAGATAAATCTAGTTGAAATGTAATAGCAAATCTACTCATACATTTCTAAAAAACATAATATTATTTAAATACACAATATTATTTTTATGTAATAGACTAATGGATTATAAATATATTTTTAATTTGTCTAACGTACATTAAGTATTTCAGGTCTCAGGCTTTTTACATTAAAAGCATTGAAAATATTTATTGAATGAAACAAGGTACAGCCATATGAATCCATGTTACTAATTGGTATAACATTATTCAGTTTTCTTAAATAATAATCTATTGAAAACAAGCAAATAAAAATGATATAATTATCTTCAATTTCATAAAAGTTTAGGCATTAATAAATGAATATGTTTATACTATATTTATTAGTTTTAAATGTTTAATCAAATACTCTATAATTATAATATTGGTCACACAGAAAATTCACAGAAACATTATGTGGAACAAAATACATTTAATTTAAATTATTCAATTCATTTTTATTAGATTTAACTTAGCTAAAATAAAATTAACAACATTTACCCAACCTTGAATTTACATATTTATGGTGTCAGATTTAGGATCGCTTAACTAGTACATGTGTAGACAAATAAATAATTTAATTAAAATATTAAATCCTGATGGTATCTAATAATATTTAATTACCAATCACACTTTTAAATAAGCTATTCCTTATAAGATGAATATGTGTAAATTAAAAAGAAGGTAAATGTACTATTACACTTTCACGGTATTCTGTATGGTTTGTAATCAAAATTTTCTTCATATTCACCCTTAAATATTTTATTATATATGTTTCAATAGACAACTATTGTCAAAATGTCAACACAATTAATAATACATAAGATTTAAAAATACAATTGAATAATAGGATGATATCAAAGGTTAATTTGAAATTAACCTAATCAAACTACCAAGAGTTCTACTTTCCTAAATCTGGCACTAAATTAAATTTTATAAAACAATACAAATTATTTTTAATACTCACCTAACATTTGACTTTCATTGTTGGATATTTCCGAATTACAACCATCCATATTACTGATTAAATGCACTAACGCTGTTAATGTATTTGTATTAAACAATACTCCTGCATTAATATTTAATATATCGTTAATGTATTGTCCGGCATAATAATTATGTTTGTGTTTATTGACATTCAATAATGATATTAAATGTAATAAGTTTTCATAAATTAACCAAACATTATCTTTGGCCAAAAATATCCAATCATATTTAATGTTATGTGAATTATATTGGTTATGTAAATACATTATAGTCTGACAGTAATATTTCCATGGTTGTGATGAATACGTATCAGTTACAACTTGTCCAATATACTTGTGCTTTTGTTTACTCACATATATTTTGTTGTCGCCACATTTATCGAGCCAAACATTGTGTTGCATAAGTAATGAGTCTATATTATTAATAAATATAAGACACAAAATAGATGTATTATGATTTATAGTTGGTTTTGTTAAATCCACTAGATGGTGATTATAGTTCATCTTTATTTCACTGTTAAAATTTTTAACTGGAACTGGCGTTAACTTTGTGTTGTCTTCGTAATTCAACAGCAAATAATAAGTATAAACTGACATAATGCCAATGACAAAGCCCATTAATAAAGGCATTGGCAAAGCACATATTTTGGACTTATTGCCGTTTATGCTTCTATACATAAACACCATAGCTGCAGATAAGATTTATGAATATGTTATGATATGCATTAACTTTGAAGCTTCCTCGATTTATTTTTGATTATTTTTTAAATATTCTAAGTAAATAAAAATTTATTAAATTTATTTCAAATTACTAAATAGAAATTACACGTAAATAGGAAGTTAAATTTTTTTTCTACATACCTACTTTGTAAATGTAACTATCATTTTTACTACCTAACGGTTAACGGTAAATCGTACTTATACAACTACAACCAAGTAGTAAATATTATAATTTATAATACTGATAGAGCATAAAATATTAAAATTTAAATTAAAAACTTTATAATATAGTTCGTAGTGTTCCTACGATGACTCCTGTACATTAGTACATCTATCACTTATCGCTTCTGATAAGGCAGGTAACCACAACACTGAATAATTTATTGCCTAAATAAATCTTAAAAGGAGTTTTAATAAACATATTTATATTTAAGACATTATTCAAGAATCAAGATTGATAAATAGTTAATGTTATTATTTATTATTAATATTATTATTAATTATTATTGACATTATGCTATTAAATATCAATTTTATCAGTAATATTAAAAAAAGTTATTAAATTATTTAATAAATATCTATAATGCATAGATAATATCAATAATACATAGATATTATTGTGTATCTAGTACCTACCCAATTTCAAAAATAGTATTATGGCAGCTTTTAGTGGTTATTTAGGTTATTGTTTAAAGAAAAAAATTTAGACAATTTCTAATTTTGTGGCCGTAAGTGTTTTTTGTGTTAAACTATTAATTCACCTTTTTAAGTATTAACTAGAGCTAGGAACTTCATGCTCTTAAAATCATTAAAATATGCATTTATTTATGGCCTAAAAAATCACTAAATATGCAAAACCACTTAAATATTATGCTCTTAAAATATGCCTTAAAAAACTAAAATATTTTGACTACCTACACTATATCAGAAAAATATTTATTTTTTTTGTTAGGTAATACTATTATTTATTAATATATTTTGTAAAATATAAATAAATAAATGCAAGTACAAAACATTGACTACTAATCTCAAGTATAAAGGAATCCTGCCATACTGGTACGAACGTTGAAAATACTACCAGAAAAATAACTAATAACCATATTAAATAATAAAAGATATAAAGTAGACGAACAAGTAACAACAATGATAAGTATTTCATGACAGCGGCAGACTCGTATAAGTGTATAATTGTTATACTTATAACTGCAACAGCCAAGAAATAATACAATATAGGTATAAATTAGTTTATTGGTTGTTCTTTAAAATACTTTAAGTCTTACTTCTATTACTGTGTGTAAAATGTTTATTATTTGTATATTCTTTTTTTTCTTTCTCGATCGAGTTCATTTTTTTTAATTTTTTTATTATTTTTATTATTTATACATACGCATTGATACATTTTATTTAAGATTATATTACTCTTTATATCACAAGCTTTTCATGTATAATTTTTATGATTTAATTTTTTGTAAGTAATGAAGACGTAAAATGTAAAAATAAAAAAATAAATAAAAAATAAGTATACGATTTATGTATCGTCTGTGTGTAGACAAAAATATATCGGTAGTTCATAATTTCAAGTATTTTCAACTATAAATGTTCTCAAAAATGAGGAAAACACGACCCACACTAATTTTATTGAATATTCTTTTTAGGTACTTATATTAAGATTGTTTTTAAAAAAATTTGAATTTAAATTTAAAAATATAAGAAAATATACACATGGAAAAGAATAAAATATGCAAAATACGCAAAAAAAAAAATAATTACAGTAGATTCCTGGTTTTATGAAACAAATGTTTATATCACTAAGTTATGAATAGTAGAAAACATGCAAACTTTTATAAGTCCCTATCCTTAGTGCCCTTAGTCATAACTCATGTAAGTAATAACTAATAAGTGACAGCGAGAGTATAATTAATAAAAAAGAGACTAACGAATTCAAATTATTTTTTTAAATTAAAAATAGACTATACATACTAGAAGTCTAGAAATATGTTTCTTTTTGCCAGCTTATTGGTCTAAATGCATGACAAATCCAATCACTAATAGAACCATCTTAACAATAATTATTGTCATTATACATTCTCATCTAATCAATAATCATTATATTTAAAAGAAAATTAACTTTAAAATTTAAATAACATAGCATATAATGAAACATTTTAAAACATTTTACCATTCTAAATTAAAAATTCGTGAAAATTTTTGATATGGTTTCATGAAAAAAAATATTATTAAAATACAAGTGTCTCAATGCAAAACAGCATATATTATGAACCAAGGTATATAATTATTTATATTCAGTTTAAAAAAAACTATGCACTTAATATTATACACACAGGCGGAGATAGGGGGTACTTGGGGGACTTAGCCCCTCCCCCCCAAAAAAAGATCGAAAGATCCCCCCAAAATTATTGAAAACTTTTCAAAGTCACGTGGCCGGTCGGACATCGGTCTTATTTTACAATTTCCTAAATCTTGGAACTTTACAAAATATTTTTTTTCCCAAATTGTCAATATAATAATTATTACAACATATACATAACTGTCATAACTATACTCCGGGCGACATCGCGACGGATTGTTATCGCATAATCGCAATGACAAAAATAGAAATTTCCGAAATTCAATATTCAATCAGAGACGAATGTAGCAAAAAACAGCACCTTGCAATCAGGAAATTAAATAAATTATGAAAGAATAAAACAAAATATTTCTAAAAGTGTGTTTCCCAATTTATACAAACTACTATAAGTAGCAATATCAATACTAATCAGGCATCAGCTCGGCTACATGTGAATGAAGCTTTTCTGCAATGTGCAAAGTTAAGACATGGCTATATACGTACGAGTATGCTACAAGACAAATTTAATAACTTTTCAATATTATACACTGAAAAAGATATCAATATCAGTATTGATATATTTGATAATCAAAATAGGTTTATTATACTAAAATAATAAAATATTTATTATACTATATATTGCGTACTATTTAGTAGTTTTCCTTTGTAGTTGGTAATTTAGTAGTTAATGTGTATTGAAGGTAATATTTATAATAGTGAGGGAATGTGGGGGCAAAGCCATACACGTCTAATTTTGCAAAGAAAGATTTAAGCTCCCCCTAAAATTCAATCAAATCTCTGAGATTCTCAAATCTATGAATTTATACACACTAAAAATAATATGGAATACTTTTAATCAATGTTAATTTTCGACATCATAAATAATTTGGTTTTTTTAATTTTCATTAAATAATAAATATAGATTCTTAAACTTCATTTTTAATTTTAAATTGTTTTTAAATTGTTAAACTTATGCAATATCTATGTAATTTTGTATATTATTTAGGTAGGTAATTAACCATAAGTATTATTTATGAATATATAATTAAATATTAATATTATTGAATTATTCAACGTTTTAAAATTTTTTAAAATTTAAAATCAAATGTATCCAATCACTTGAAAATGCCGTGTGTTAAATATTGAATTCCAGAGATTTTTTTCCTGTGAGTTTTTATTCTGCTACTTCGATAAAAGTAATTAAACAGGCAAGATTAATTTATAAACCTTTACCTTAGACCTTAGTCCTTAATACTCATCGTCATATTTATGATACGGGAATGAACTATGAAAGAGTAAATGCAAGTTACCACAAAGGACATAGTAGATAAAAATCAACTTAAGTCTTTATACTAGTATAATATATATTTATATAATACTTTATATTAGTATTGATATCATAATATCATATACCTATATAAAATGTACGTTTCTACACGAAAATTAAATAAATAAGTTAATATATGAGTTTATATTTCAACATTTTCGCGGCAATTATTGTTATTAACTACACACATTCACTATCAACGTACGTCACACACCTATATTAACACAATTTAAATTTATTATAAACTCTACATTATTATTGAAAATTAGTTAAATACAACATTTTTTTTTTTAATAGAATACATTCGAATCACATGAAATATCATTAGATTTACCTAGTCATAAAACAACTGTTTAAAGTAAAAAAAAAATCAAAATATGCCTCTATTGGAAAATATGGGTCTAAGAACCTCCACACAGCAAAATTACTTTGTGTATTACTGTATTAGTATGAGTATACATAGAGTAAAGTACTCAGTAGGTACGCACGTATGCACATCACTATTTCATAGTTTCATACGATTCATACGGTTTTGTCATAATACGATCATTCATTTTGTCCCAGTTGTAAGTTAGTAGAAGTTGAGACCACGAATTAAGATATACCTACATCTTAATTCGTGGTTGAGACTGCTGAGAGGAAAAAAATATTAAATTATGAATTGCTATTCAATTGTACATATAAAAACTCTGTCGGCTGTCAAGCCCTCAACACAGCCCATACACTATGAGTAATGTATGTCGTATGATATTATTATAGTTATATACTATACAAATTAAATGCAACATAAATTTAAATTTAATTAAATTTTTGAATAAGCCGACAAGCAAAAAAAAAGTTTTAAATAATATGTCCCCAACTATTCGTTAAACACTTAAACGCCTAAACTAGCTTAAACCGGCTAAACTATTGTCAAACTAATCGAAAAAAAATGCGCGTTTAAGGCCGTGTTATATTATGTAGTACCAATAAAAAACACTCATCTAAATAAATTATAAACGTCCACAATATTACGAGTATCGGAGTATACACATACACGATACAACCATCGCCATAGTCATCATCGTTCACCACATTTTGTGGGATTATATTTTAAGAGTGAGACACAGCGCGCGTCAATCTCCATCTGTGATTCGTTCATGGTACATCCAATAATTCCAATACCAAACTGGCAAACTAATAACTATAAATTCATGGGCGTGCGTAGTCATTTGTGGCAGGGTGGGCTAAATCAGTAAAGATTAAGAAACCTGAACTCTGACAGAAGAAACAATTAAAATGTAACAATTAAACAATTACATAGGTACTTTAATTTACCTACTCGGCTACTCATAATCACCCACTATTTAAAGCATACATCATTCATATGATAAAAAACAGATACATATTTAAAAAAAATTAAAGGCTGTCATATAGTATGCGGTCTACCGCAAATAAATAAATTAAAAATTATATCATAATATTAAAGTATAATTATTGTAGCAGTAATAGTAAAAAATTAATAATTAAAAATTAGTTTGTCAATGAGTATAAATAAATATAATGTAATATGTTATACAAAAACTTCCGCCATATCTCTCAAAAATGCATTAAATAAATCTGATTTATTTATGTCACGCCACCATGTTTCCATGAGATATCTGCAATAATATATATCATTGTATTATACGTATTACGCAAAATTTATTTATACTCATTGACAACAATTTTTTTAACAAACTAATTTTTAATAAAAAAATAAAAAATAGTAATGAGTATAAAATTTTTTATAAAAATCTTTTGCCAACATATTGAATGTGTAAAATATAAATTGTGTCACGCAATAAATGACGTACTGAGCTATTGAGCCCATACTTTTACAAAATGTCGAAGTATTGTTATCTGTGTATAAGGCAATAAAGATAAAGTATTGACCGAAGAAAAAGATTAAAGTTTATCTATTAAAATAAGCCTATGTATGTAAAAACCGCAGGTAGACCGCATCCTACAGTGGCTGGTAGAACGCGTTTGCCGATAGACCGCATACTGTATGACAGCCCTTATGAACTATATCACACAACCGGGCTGAACTTGAAATATGTATAAATTTTTTTGTCCATGTCGCAGGGTAGTGGGGTAGTCTACACTCCACAGATTTTATTACATTTGAATTTTGAAAATTGTGTCCCAACAATTTTCTACCTCCATGAGAACCGCACTGAGTGTTGCAGCACGCCTGGCGCGTGCGTCTGATCATCAACATTGTCATATTATCTCTTCTTTTCTTGGTTCACGTCAATTGCTCTACTCCATACGATAGATGATAATAATAATGTTAACAATAATTTTAGAAAAATGGCCATTCGTCAAAATATGAACATAATATATGCCTATACTGCCTAGTCAGTAATTCCTAGACGAGTACCTCTATGTGCACACATTAATTGTATTCATACAACTTAATCCATCGATTTAACCTGCTGCACGCCGCCAAGTTTTTATTCTTTTTATTATCACTACAAACAGTACGAACGCCATAACAACATTCGCGCGCGCACACGCACACGCACACGCACTCAAAACCCAAACTACCGCTTCACACACACACACTGTGCGTGCACTGTACGTAAACACGCGTACACACTGCAACATACACTCACACAAATTACAAACACTCGCGTGAGTCCAAACACTCCGATCATACAAGACCGCAGTAATAATAATTAATAATATTTTTTATTTATTATTATTATTGCCGTTTTGGATTTGTCGCGTTGATCACCGACTCCAACGAGGTCGGACAGCAGACATCACACAAAATACGAACGACAACTAATTGTGGTTTTCATTTTCGTCTATAACGTGCTGCTGCGTCTGTTACCGTGCGCCACCCGGCGTTCCGCTAAACACCAATCAAGCAATTAAGTAAGTATTTTTTTTTCACGCGTTTGTAGTTCGTCACCTGAGGTTTTGAGTCGGTGACGAAATTTTAAAATTAAGTACCTGATCATTCTTGGACATTGTAAGCGTTTCTTTATCAGCTCTTTTTTTCTCTTAAATTTTGCCAAAAAACGACAACATTTGTTCACTTTTATTATTGAATTATACATCTTTTGTTTTGGCCTATCACAGATTGCATTCTTTTGGCTATTGGTCGCTTATTTTTTATCTGTGTCTAGTATCGCCCAATTTTGAAAAATGGCTGTCAATTTATTGCAAACCAACAACACTGGCAAAGTTAATAACAAACGTTTGGCATTGATTCAAATTGTAAAAATCGATCTAAATGCTGGAAACAACACTGAAACTCAGGATGATGGTGTTGTATACTCACCCGCTTACATTTCTACTACCAATACTTGTGTTGTGAATAGTGGAACGGCATCCCAGGGAATACAATTTCAGTTATTGGGTAAGTTAATAATTTGTTAAATTGTAGGAAATATTTAATTTATATTTTGTTTGATATTAATTTAATATCTATTACTTATCTATATTTATGTCTGTAAAATTCTTAATCACTCATAATGAATATGCTAAAATCTTCAAACGTAAATAGATTTTATTATTTTTTTTTTGTTATTTTAAACAAATACATATAAATTGGAAAAACAATGAAAATCTGTAAAACAAATTTAAATAATCTAGATTTACCTACCAATTTTTTTTGTGTATTTTGAAAATTTTTCTTAAAGATCTTTGTAGTCTTTAGATAATTTATAATTAAGCTTTTGAAAATGGAATGTTTTAACACTGGATAATATACGGTGCAAAGTTTATTATACATTGTAGGTATGGACTACAGTAAATCTGTAGAAATTTATGAAATTTTTCAACTTTTTCCTTTTAGTAAATTAGCTACCCTCTTATATTTATTGGTATTTATTTATATTTCTTAGTGTAATCGTTCATTAGTATTGAGATTTAAAATGTTGAATAACTTATGTTATAAACAGTGCTGTAGTCCTAAAAAAACAGAGGGTATACTATGAGTTATAATATTAAACATTTATTCTATCATTAGGTATCGTGTCTTAAACTCTTAACGTAGGTAGCAAAAACACATAATCGTCTAATTGAATACTTTGGTGGAGGGTAAATAACACAACACACATACATTTGTACAAATTAAAATTAAAACAAAACAATTTTTTTATTAAAGTATTTTACTATAATATTTTATTGAAAAATATTCCATAAATGTTGTCGGGATCCCGATTTTGTTAAATCATTTCTTCTCAATCTTGATTGGTTGTCATCAGCTAGCTGATCGATGGTCTTCTAGCCACGACCTCACGTAAATTTCTGGGTTGAACACTTCAATAGGTGGTCCGTTACTTTTAATAAACATTAAACTTGATACGTTTGAAATTAAAAGTGATGCCCTCAAATGTGTAATAATATTATTCATAAGGCTGAAACCTCTTTCGCACTCAACTGTCGAACATGGTAATGATGCGATTGTATATTTAAAATGGGTTTAAAATTATCTGGTATAATAATAATAATCTAATGATTTCATTCTTTATATTTGGTGATTTCACTACAACAGCTAGAGTATACGACCTTAATCAGAAGGTATACGGAGTTCATTAGAAATAACCAGAAGGTATATGGCGTATATCGCCATATACCCTCCACTACAGCACTGGTTATAAAGTACTGTTATTTTTAGGAATAGGAATAATTTATTATTGTAATTATTATTTTTATTAATTAATTAGTATTATTTAAATTTAAATTACTAAAACATTTTACCTAAGTAACCTTAATGATTTATTTCATAAAAATATAGTAATTTTTTTAAATTTGTGCTTAAAACTATTTAATTTACTAAATTTGTTATATTAGACAGTTGGTTAAATTAAATTCATAAGTATTTCCTGTATTGTATGCAGTATGCTGCATTTTGTTATTCAAATGTACCTACACATTTTGATAGAATATAATATTTCATAATAAAAGAAATAAACATAAATACATATACCTACAAGGAGTGCCGTCTTAAGGCATGGGCTCATAGAGCCAAATTCACACAGATTATATTATTTACTGAACATCATAATTTTACATTTTTTTAAAATGTTTTTAGTATAAATCTCAAAAGAAAAATATTTTAATTAGCTTTATATCAAAATAATACAATTTAATTAATTTATAAATTTTAAAGTTATTTCTGGTACACGTTACACATACAATAAAATAACAGAGATTTAAACAAAAATTCACTTTTTACTAATAAAGTATAATATTTAATAGGTAATAATTCATTATGTGTTAAAAATGTACCTAGGTAACATTAGTATATTATATGATTTAATTTAATTTAATTAGTAAAATATTAAAAAAAAATCAGTATAGGAATCTATGTTCATTAGTTGTAATTGTTTTTAATTAAATACAATAATTCCAGACAGGTTAGGTTCCTGATTGCAAATTTTACAAAAATACATAGTAACTAGGTTTAAATACTTGTAGTATATGCCATATGGTATGAAATATTAAGTATATGGTGTTCAGATAAAGTGTGAACATACAAAGTTTGTAGTGGTTAACTTAAATATATTAAGAGTCTAGTCTTTAAAGAACAATAATTATTTCTATATTTATTGTTAATATAGATTGATCACCAAAACAATAATAATTATTTTAAACTGTTTAATTAAAAATACATATAAAATACATTGCTTATTAGTTATTAGTTTATTACTTATTAGATCTAATAATTTTACTATAGTAACCAATTGCATCAAATAATGTTTAGTAATAAAATTCACTAAATGTTTGCATTATTTATTTCATTACTTTTAGTAAACTATATTATAAGTAAAGTGCAGGGCTAAATTGGTTTGGCGAGTTACTGAGTAAAACTTAAGCCTTTTATGAGTATTTGATCGTAATTTTTTTTAATAATTATGATAAATAGTACCTACAAACATTAATAAAAAATATAATTAAATTAAATTATTAACCTTACAGTGGCTGTAGATGTAATCAAACGTTAGAAATCCTAAAACTCTGGAGGCTATAGTATAGTGTATGGGATTTATATGCACTAAAAATGCTTAAATATGTATAAGTATGATGTATATGTTACTTAAAAATTATCTAAGAAAACATTTATTTTTGATTCAATATTTTATTTTATTAGTATGTATAATAGGTAATACTATTAAAGATACCATGTTATGATCTACTGGTCATATCTAGGATTACCTATAATTATATTAATTTATTTCAATATCATTCAAAAAAAATTTTTAAGTTCTTTAAACATTTTTAATAAACACTTAAATTTATACTAAAAAGTTTCATATTTTTAATCTTTATGCTTTGAAACACATGTGTGCTCTAATTATTAATCATAAAAATTACTTAATTTAAATTTACAGCTATATTAACTATAAAAAAATATAATTAGATATAAGGCACACTTTAATGTATGTGTCTGTATTCTTTCTATGGAGTTCTCCTTTATACGCCACAGATTAATAATAATTGATAAGTAAGTACTAATATACCATATCATATTATTGATAATGGTATGTAAGTACATTATGAGCCATTCTTACGATGTTCAGTTAGTGTCTGATAACTAACCGGCAGAAATTTTTTTGTGTTAGAATTCTACCGGTTAGTCTTAACCGACACTTAACTGGACAATATAAAAACAGCTATAAATAATTTAAATAGTTAATCAATTTTATTAAAATGATTCTGATCTTTTATAGTTTTTTTTTGTTTTAACAGTTATTGCAAACTTATGAAATTATTTTTTATACTTAGTTATTCTGTACTAAATTCTATTAAATATTACTTAATATAATTCAATAATTATATTCATTTAAATTTAAAACCATATTATCATAACTTAATTTAAGTTTGATCATATAAAAGAGAAATAGGGTACTTATTTTATTGGTATTATGTTGAAAAATCACGTTAAAATTATTGCATTAAAAACAGCATAAACTTAATTATTAATTACTCTGTTATTGATCTTTTTTTTTTTGTTAAACAAATTATATATATTAAATAAACAATTACTATAAACAATAATTTATTGTATTCTAAATTCTTAATTATTTTATATTATTATGAAAAAAAAAAATATTTATTGAATTATTTAAATTATGAAATAACACTTTTATCAAATAAAAAGTAGTGATAAGCATTGCTGTTAAATCAAACTGGTTTAAATAATATTTAATAATTTCTTTTATGATTTTATATTTTTAAAATTGTTACTAAATTTTTTTTAGGTGGTAACAATGAGAACATTGTTGAATTTACTCCCAGTTATTCAGTAGACTATTGTAAAGTTTCCAAAGATACATATGCCATACAGTTGAACAATCATACATATATGTTAAAGTTTAAAACACATATAGGTAAAGTACTTTAAAATTATTTTATTAATATAAAAAGCAATTTTTTGAAGATAAATAATTACTTATATAAATATTTTAAAATTAGATTTATATGAATTCACTGTATTATTGGCTCGTGCTAAAAAAGGGAATGAACTCTCAGTTTTTTCAAATCGAACTGATGAAGCATCAGCGGCGCAATATTTCCAGGTAATATATTACTTATCTAAAATTACTAATTTGTTATATTTAATGTATTTATTTTTGTTTAGTTTTATGGATATCTTTCTCAACAACAAAACATGTTACAAGACTATATACGAACAAGTACTTATCAAAAGGCAGTGCTTATTAACACCATAGACTTTCAGGACAAAGTGGTATTGGATGTAGGCGCTGGTTCAGGTATATTATCATTTTTTTCTGTTCAAGCTGGTGCCAAAAAAGTGTATGCTGTTGAAGCAAGTTCAATGGCACAACACGCTCAGGTATAAAATATATAAATTAAAAACATTAATAATAAACCTAATTATTTATTTTGGTTTTTTTTTATATATATATGAAGACTTTGGTGGAGTCTAATAATTTAGGAGACAAAGTTTTTATTGTTGCTGGTAAAATTGAAGAAATTGATTTACCTGAAAAAGTAGATGTTATTATATCAGAACCAATGGGATATATGCTTTACAATGAACGTATGCTTGAAACCTATTTACATGCTAAAAAATGGTTAAAACCTGGAGGTAAATTATGTTTTAGAATATTTTAAAACACAAAATGTAACAAATATTAAATCGAGTGATATATTGATAATTGTAATTTTGTTGATATTAATTAATTATAATTTATAGGAAAAATGTATCCTAGTAAAGGGGATTTGCATATAGCTCCATTCACTGATGATGCCTTATTCATGGAGCAAACAAATAAAGCCAGCTTTTGGTATGTATAATATTTGATTGTAAAGTACTTAATTAGTCGAAATAGATCATATACTATGAATAATTAGAATAAATCAAAGTATTAATAATGTCTTATTCCTGTATAGTTTTGCCATTAAAAAATATAAATTTAATTATTATAAATCTTACACAATCATATTTCTTCCAAAGTTTGGTATTTTTAATATTATTTAATTTATATTTATAATTTGAAGGGTTCAATCTTGTTTTCATGGAGTTGATTTGAGTTCATTAAGAGATATGGCTATGCGAGAATATTTTCGACAACCAATAGTTGATACGTTTGATATTCGTATATGTCTTGCAAAGTCTGTTAAACATAGCTTGGATTTTCTCACAGCTACTGAACAACAATTACACAAGATTGACATTCCACTTGAGTATTATATACTTGAATCTGGAACGATTCATGGTTTAGCTTTTTGGTTTGATGTTGCATTTCAAGGCAGCAGCCAAACTCTGTGGCTATCTACTTCGCCTACTGAATCTTTAACTCATTGGTATCAAGTCAGGTGCCTCCTAGAAAAGCCTATTCTTGTTAAAGTTGGTCAAATTTTAACTGGTAGTGTTTCACTTCAAGCCAATGTTAGGTTAGTAAATTATTTTTTATATTTTATTACTGTGTTATTTTTATGGTTAATATTTTTGTTTATATTTTTAGACAAAGTTATGATGTTTTCATAAATTTAATGATTGATGGACTTCCACACACAAGCTCTTCCAACAATTTGGATCTTAAAAACCCATACTTTAGATATACTGGTCAACCACCACAACCTCCTCCTGGTGTCAATACTATATCACCCAGTGAAAGTTATTGGGCAAACTTGGATCTTCAAAGTACTACTTCTGGTATTTTTTATAATAGTATTGAGTATCATAATATTACTAACAACGGTGAAACTTCATTTAAATAGCTTTAAACATGGTTAATGGCATTCCATTAAATGGTTATGCTACAGACATTTCCATGGATATGCAAACATCTCCAACTGCTGTAGCAAACAATGCAAATCTTATAAATTTAGGTAATTAAACAATTATATTATATAAATAAAAACTAAGTTTTATAACAAGAACAAATAAATCTATTTGTATTATAAAATAGTTACCGTACCTCAACCAAATATTCATCCAGGATCTATAAGTAGTACTGGACGACAACGTGTTAGTACAGCTACTTCTACTGCAGGAGCACAACTCATTGGTGGTGGAATATCTCCAACCTTATTTACTTCCAACCAGGTAGATATTAAGTAGTTTTATTGTTGTAAAGCAAATGTTCCAAATGTAATATTAAGTATTAATTGTTGGTTTTAAAATATAAACGTAGAATTATTGAATCAAATCCCATTTAAAAAATTTCAGACATTTTAGTAATTTCGTTTTTTTATTTATATTTTTTTTTAATTGACCATCAATTTTTTAGAACCAAAATCAACAACTTTTGTTAGGAGCAGCAACAGCTGCTGCAGGAGGTTCATCCACTGCTATGGGAAATTATCCAGTTAACAACAGTTTAATGATTGGAGACTATGTTGCACCCAGCACTGGTGTTTTAAATATTTCATATCGTTAACTTATTACATTATGGTTTATTTGTATTTACAAAATAAATCTTAAACCGCGATAATTTCAAAATAAGGAGATTTATTTCTCCTTGCATAAATTTACCATCTACTCAAATATTTATTCTATATATATTCAATAATAATAATTAATATATATATAGTTTAAATGTTTTAATACAAACTATTTTTATTTATAATTTTAAACTCAAGTAGGATTATTAATTTTAAAAAGGATATGTTTTCCTGTTACTCATTTTTTTCGTAAGAAAAATATTATTTACAGACTATTAGTATGATAAACAACCATTATTTTTACATTTTCATAAAAATAAACTAATTTAAACAGGTTTTAAACATTAACAACTCTTAACAAATTATCTTTATTTCCAAATTTTATTTTAAAATTAATATACGTGCATATATAAATATATTATAGATTTATATAATTTCTTCAAAATTGTTACATTAGTTTAGGGTTGAATGTTTAACATTAAAAAAAAAAATAGTTTTATGGTACCTAAAATAATACGTGTAAAACAATTATAAGTATTAATTATTTTATAATTAAAAAATAAAAATATTAATATTATTATTATAATATCGAAAATCATCATACTAGGATATATTACTTTTTGAGGAACATATTACATATTGTTATTGAATAGTGTATAATAATTTTAATTAAGCCTTTGTTGCTGATTTATTGTTAAGGTTGATTAAATGAATCAATAATAATTTGGCAATAACTTTATGTATACTTTTTTATAACTATTTTTCTTTGTAATGTTATTTTTAATTTGATAAATATTAATATCTAAGGTTTGCATTATTCTACATTTTTCCTGATTATTTACATGTGTTTTCATTCTCCAATGTGATTTGAATATAAAATATCATAGCTTTTTTACAATATACTTAAATATTAATTGATTATTGTGATTCCTATGTATACATAATATATAGTAATATTTTAATTAAGATAGTGCAGTTTGTAAAGCTTAATATTAATAAAATGTTCAAATAAATTTATCACCACTACCAAATAACTTTTATTTTTATTTAAAAATATATATAATTCTTTATCCTACATGTAATTATTACATATTTATAAAATTTTCAGTAATTATAAGATGTGATTAGGAAATTTATGTATTGAGTATCTGCTATGATATTATGAAATAATAGTTAAATAATTTGACAAATTATGAATACTATTATAGTGTTATGAATTAAATATTAACATTAGGGAGCAGATGTATATGCTTTAAAAAAATTAAAAATATGCATGCAATTATTCACTATAAAGTATAAAAAATATCCTTAGAATTTATTAAAAATATGCGCCAATAATATTTTTTATGTAATAAAACTTAAAAATTAAAAAAGATGTTAGCAAACTGCTGTTGAATTTTTTGTTAATCTGAAAAAAATATACATGGATATGTATATTGGAAACCAAGTGCTGATACGAGCAAAAACCGGCTATTCCCGGTTGGTGCGAATATTACATAGGCCTACAGCCGCGGGACATTTTGATCTATTAATATTAGTCTTGCAGAGTCTGTTAATATAATACAAAAAACCTCAAATATGCACTAAAAGCATGATAAATATAGAAATATGATCAAACAAGTAAAAATCGAAAAAATAAGCAAAATTAAATTGATAAATTTGAATTCTTTAATGATGAAACAAATTTCTATCTTATTCCGCATTAGTTTAGATGTTATTAAAAAATATGATAAATTCATAAACATCTGCTCTTTAATTATCACTAAATTCAAGTGTTTATAAAATGATTATGGTTAAACAATTTGGTACAAGTAATTTATTACCAGTTGTCTGTATAGTCTGTGTACCTTCATCGGTTGCTCATGGAAAAATTTGACCAAAAATTATGTTTTTTTTTATACAATTATATTCATTAATAATCACATATATTATTTAAATTGTATTGAGCTGATTTCATACAAAAAGGTTTTGCTTTATTTTTTATTTTGATGTACTAAATATGATATATAATGTATATTATCATTATAATTATAAAGTTCAATCGGTCATACATAGAAAATAATTACAATATTCTCCCAACTTAAAATTAAACACCATTACAAATGTAAAATTTCCTAAGCCTTAGAACCTGAGATAATAAACTTACTTAATATATTGTGTAGCTGTTGATTTCATATTGATCTGAATTGATGAGTCAATAAAAACTTAGTTTATTGAATAAGTAAGGCTGAACTCTATTGTGTAAAAAAAAATATATTGGTCTGATGGGATAAATATTTTCTCTACATGACACATTAATCTTTAGTGGACAATTCAGGCTAATGATTCAATAAAACTAGTTCTGATTGACTCATTAATTTAGATCAATATAATTAACGGCTATACAAAATATTATATAACTACTTAATTTTAGGAAATTTGTTATTACGACTATATTTAAGCTGGGATATTTATCCTATGCATCCATAGAAAGATAATACTGAATAAATATTTTGATATTCCATTATATTAGTGTTTCCCAACCGGTGGTCCGCAGTCCCATAGATTTTTTTTTTACGTAAAGTAAAGTAATAAAAATTAACATTTTTTTAATTGATTTTGTATATTCTTCCTAGTTTTGTAAAATTAAGGTGGTCCGTGGTGGTAAAATGCTGAGAAACACTGCATTATATTAAGTGTTAAAACTAAAAATCAAGACACCTTTAAGTCAAGTTTTCTTAACTTTTATTATCATAGAAGTTTATATATTTTTTTTAAATTATTTTGTAAGAGGTAAGTTAAAACTTTAAAAACAGCAGACATGGAAAATGTTTTTGGACGTAAGTAAAAAAATAAAATAAAAATCAAAAAACGAAAATGTTAAAATAACAAAATCAAAAACAAAAATAAAATATAATATTATAATTTTATTTCTGTTATCAAAAAATTAATAATTCTAATAACTATTGTTAATAATAAAATATATTAATATAAACAGTATTTACTATTTAGAATTTTTGTTTCAATGTGTAAGAGTAAATTTTTAATTTTTATGTTTAGAATGTTTAGATATATTTTATACCTACAACTGTATGTTAAACTTCCGGGTTCAGGGTAATTTTTATTATTTACTCTAGAAATATTATTTCACTTTACGTATACAGTATACACTTTTAAAATTTAAGAGCATTTTAATTTAAAATTTTGATTTTTCTAATTTTTATATGAATTATAATTTAAATTAAAATTAACACCAATTAATTTTAACAATTTTATTTTTTGTATCTACCTATAATGTATTTATTATTATTCCCGTGGGTTCTATAAAGCCCAATAAATAGAAACTTATATTATGTGCGTGAATTATATGTATCAAGCTCAAAAATATAGGTAGAATCAAAAAAATAGTCTAAAGTCTTTACCAAGCATAAAAAACAAAGCTGAACAAATTTTACTTCAGCAATGGATTTTTAGAGGCATAATTTAGAGAGACAAAATAATGCTTTTAAATGAGGTTAAAGATAGGACTGCATCTACACTATTGGATGTAATTAAAAATAATATTAAGTTAGAAACAACCATTATTGACATGGTTATAAAACAGAAGAATTTGAAAAGGCTAGTTTTAATCACCTAATGGATTCATTATGGATGTATGGAATCATACATACAATGTTATAGAACTCACAATACGTGCTTATACATAGAATATTGAACGGTTGTGAGGATCAGTTAAATAGTGAAACAAAAAACTTAATGGACCACCTCATCAGCACCTCGTAGATTTTGGTAAAGTTTATGTGTCAATGATATTCTTTCATATTTTAATGTTACAATTTTATCATTAATAGATTTTGTTTTCCAAGAAAATTAAAAATTTTTATGAGGTGAATACAATTTAAAAATATTTACTGTTTGAAATTTAAATTTTAGTATATTTTCACCAATTTTAGAAAACCTTGTGAATTTTTAAAATTAACAATATAACTATATCATACCAAATTGTGGTAATTTCTGGTGATCCATAGATTTTAACAATGCTAGATGAAACTTAAGGATCTTATTTTTACCAGAAAAAGTGTATACAGAATCCAGTAGCAGACTAGGATATTAAGGGCCAATGCGGTCTATGTGATGGGCCTAAGCTATAGCCTATTGGTAGAAACAATTTTATGGGGACCTTAGCTTCTTAAAACATATATTATGCTTCACAATTTCTTATGTTATTTTTCTATATTCACTTATATTTATGAACGCATAATTATTTTTCCAAGTGTACATACTACATGAGGCCCGGGATCCCTTGCCAGACTGCCATTGACAGAATCTTAGCTTAATTTAGAACTTAAAATGTTGGAAGTACCTTAAAGATAATCTATATTTTTCTTAATTTTAATAAATGTATGTTAATAGGCTATTAAATACTTATTAAAATACAACTTTTAATGGGTTCTAGATATTAGACTTTAATTATAATATAAGTTTTAAGTTCAGATACACAATATAAAGTAAGTGTTTCTCAACCTTTGTTTTATGGTGACACACAATTAAAAATTTTCATACTTGATCTTTTATTTGTCATTTTTAATTAAAATAGAACACGGATGTATTAACTAATAAATAGGTAATGATAAATAATTAATATTATGATTATTATAACAATTTAATAAATCATATGTACTGTGTTTATACTATGCTTGTACTAATTACTACATTGTCATGACAATACATTATGTTTGTTAACCAAATTATCCGAATACTGTCAAACTCAATTTATTTTTAGAAGTGGGTAAAATTAATAACATGTTGGTTATAAATTATAAGTTATAACATATAAACATAAATGATAATATATACATAAATATTTGTGTCATAATATAAAATCAAGTCTATAGTAGTTATGATACTATACTAGCTATATAGTAACTTGAAAGTCCTAATTTGTAATTATTTATTTATATTTATATAATCTATCAAAAATATTTAATTCAGTAATATTTATATTTATACACTATTGTTTGCATGTAACACACTATTTACATCATTTTATATTTGATAGTATATGTATATTGTATATAATATACAATTTGATAGGTAACTCATCTTCGATATTACAGTATAAAAAGAAAATTAATATCTAAAATAAAGCACTACATTTTTTTTTTATCATTCATTTTTATAATGCCCCTCCCAGGTCTGGTAAACCTACGCCTAGATCCTCTATTGCCAATTAGATCCCCGTGTCAAATAGATTACATGTCATTTAGATTAAATTATTTCATGTCTCAAACTCTCAACTGTATGTACCAACTACCTATAATTATTATAAATCATAATTCATAATAATATTTATTTCATTTCATATAGTGGTAGAAATCATGCTGGTAGGTAATAGGTATTATACAACTAAACTACCAAGTCCTATTTAATAAGTGTAGGTATTAAATAAATTACAAATTATAGTAGACACTATTTAAGTACCTACACAGTACACATATTATACGCCATAGGACAGCGGTCCCAAACTGTGATCTTTACGGCTCATAATAAATAATTTCAAATGTATAGAAATTTTTTTCCCCTCTTTTGTGGTATTCACAGCAGGGCATCGCGGAAAAAAGTTTAGAAACCGTTGCCAGCCTTCTCTTTTTACAGTCTAAAAACAAAAATTGAAAAACATTTGAAATTTTTTTTTGATTTTTTTAAATTTCGAAAATAGCCATTCGTGTTATTTATTATATTATGGGAAAAAAATTCGAATAAACGAATGATTTAAGAGTTTTAAGAGGCGTCGCAACTACTAAATTTTAAGGAACATTTTCTAGGCAACTTCATATGCATTCACAATTCGAATTTCAACAGACAACAGTACATGGCACTCGCAACGCTTTTTCATTCTAAAAAAATATTTATATTCTCCATAATACTTGCAAGAGAACAGCCAAAGCAAATTACATTTTCTTTAGTTGATTTAATTTAATGTCTTAATATTTTGGAAATATTTATCCCACTATAATTTTAAGGACGAAGATAAAAATTGCGGCTCCGTCATTCCCTCGTATATATTACGGATAGTTAAAATATATTTTCTGAGTGAAAATCGGTGAAAGTGTTGTTACGAATTCAGTGACTATTTTTTCTGATTTTTCGTATTGCACATATTTAAATTTGAATTAGTTACTATCAAATATGGGCTAAATGGTGAATTTTTTTTTTTATTATATAAAAATCACTTTATAATGAAGGGTGGGCGGGAATAACGTGCTATAATGTAACATTTTTTCGAATTTCATGTTTTTTCGGAATAACGTACTGTGAAGCAATCTCAATATATTTTAAGAATCGAAAAATTCCTAGCATGCTTTTATTGTACAAGTACAGAATCATCGTGTACAAACTTGTATTATTACTATTAGATATTGTTACATTAATAATACAGTAGGTTGAATTTATTTTTACCGATAAAATTGCATTTGAAAATTTTTTGTCCGTATAAAATATAACAATATACTTTGAAAGTTCCTCGAACAATATTTTTAAATTACAAAAATGTAACTTTTCTCAAATTTGAACTTAAAATATCTATAAAAAAAAAACCAGTTTATATATTTTTTGGTTACAATATAACTTCTTATAAGAAACCTTGTTTAAATTCTTGTATAGCTATAACAGTTTAATATTTTATACATTTATAACAACAAAATGATTTGCAAATCTTCACGATTTTGAAAAAAGTTGTTTTGGTCACGCTAAAAATATTAATCAATAATAATTAAAGAAGAAACTTTAAAAAAATATCGATAATTTATCATAGCTATAAATAGATAGTTCAAAGTTAAAATATTTTGTACATTTTACTATGAATTAATGACGTTTGACGTATGAAATATTATCATATATCAATATTTGATGAAAATATAGAGTACCTATAATAATTCATCTACTGTTATTACTTATTAGTAATTAAAACAAGCATCGGCATAGCAGCAAATATCGATTATTAAAGAGTTATCAAATCAAATTTTTTTTCTCTGTCTATCTCCCACGTCATAAACGGAAATTTGGTGAAATTACGGGAAGGGGGGCTAAGCAATATATTATGTTCATTACACCTATATGTAGGTACTACTGTACTAGAGCCGCTACTGCCCGCTGGCAAATATTTACTTCAATAACAATTTACACAATTTACTAAGTTTGTCATACTAAACAGAAATTATTAAGTTTTTGAATTAATTGAATTTTAATCAATTTAACATGTGTTCAAACAAAAATGTCAAGTAGGTATATAACATATAGATATAAGTGTACCTAATATATTTGTTTCAGTACAATATATCGATGTTATTAGAAAAAGCATCAATTATATATGTCATTATTATTTACCATTTTTGACAAATATTTTTCAATATTTATAAAAGAAAGGTCATTGAATCTATTTTTAACCATTATAGATCGTATATTCGTATCCAAATTTTTATTCGGCGCATTTCAGAAAAAAAGAGCTCACAAGTGGCCGAACTTATTGGTAAAGTTAAGGCTACCTATGGAAGTTTATAAATATTTGGGTAGACCTTCACGGCAATATGCGTTTTCAAATTTTCTAAATAGATATCATCTTTTCCAGATGTAATTAATATCAAGTAGTTTTTAATAATAGTACTTACCTAATTTCGGATTTTAAATTATAACAATAATTGATATTTAATAAAACAGAAAATAAAAAGGTACCTAGCAGTAGTTATACTACTTATACTGTTATAACTTATTATTAATACTAAAACTTAAAATTTTGTGTAGTGTGAAATTTATTATGTGTGTTAATCAAATTAACCATTTTGTGTATTAAAAATGAAAATAATAATAATTTAGTTATTAAAAATACATTTTACAATTATAAGTTATAACAATTGTAATTTTAGTCACTTTCAAATGTTTAGGGCTAAGGTGCTAAGACTTATACTTTAAACTTCTGGGGGGGGGGGGCTTAGCTCCATCAAGTCCCCTCTTGATTTCCGCCTATGGTCTATGTAATATAATAGAACAAAGATATTCCGTATTTCCACTGGCAAGACCCTTTTCGACCAAATTTAAAAAAGGTTGATTTCCTCTTCGACCAAAACAAAAAGTTTAATACATACTTTCTGTTATACATATCGAAAATTATTAAAACCTATGTATAATATTTGTCATAAATTATTTGATTATATTTTTAATAATTTTTTATATGTTTTACATAGACTTAAAGTATAATAATAAATTAATAAATAATATTATTATTATTAAACTTTTTCTTTAATATGTACTTTCAATTTTTTAAATAATAAAATATCTACCTATACAATAGTAATGATTTTTTCATTTACCCTATTAATAGGATATAAAGTTTTCCGTTTTTATTAATTTACTTACACAATGATTGTATAGCTTGTGTAATTATTTTTGTCAAGGATGGTACCACTACAAGTAATACAAAGAAATTTTACTGTTACATCATAATGAAAACTAGGATTTTAATTTTTACCCACTTAAAAGTTCCTAGAAGTTTATCAAAATTTGTAACTAAAATATTTCCTTTGTACTTACGTTTCAATATAATATCTACTTAATTTTGTGCTGCACTCTAACTATTTTAATTAGTATATACCTATAATATATAAACTTTATTTTTCTCTGCATTTGTTAAATTTAATTTATTAATTTTAACTAACTACAATGGAAAAAATAATAAGAGAAGTTCAAGGGTCAAGACAAGTTGGTGTTGCATATAAGGACAAAGATGGTTATACATACTGGAAGAAACGAGAATGTAAAATGCACTTTACTGTTCGCTATGCATCGTGGAAATTTGGGTAAAAGTTAATTTATAGAGATTTATCTCAGCATAATTCAATAACATAAAGTAAATTACAGTAATAAGATCTAATACTAATACCAACTTAGCTAAGCTAAGGTCAATGCTCTTATTTAGTAATCAATTTTTTAGATATTATATTTAATTCGTTTAACAGTGCAATTTTCATGTAACTGAATTATGTAATATTCTGTAGGTTTTATTAGAATTTGTTTAATATATGATTTATTAAGACGTATATATTTGCTTAAATAACATCTGTTTGGTACGTTAACGGAAGGGAGTACTGTCACCGGTGAAGGAGGTGGGTTTGAGGATGTAACCCCAAATAAGAATGATTTTTTTATAAATTTTACTTAATGTGCAGTTACATAGTAAATACTAGAATACTTTGTATAAGTATTTGAAACATACTTGTAACATATAAAGTAGGTATATTTAAATATTTAATATGAGCCTAACTTTTTTCCAACATGCCTTATCTATAAGGTAATAAAATAAAAGAAAGCAATTGAACTTGTAATTTAAAGATGTGGGCGAGTATTGTTTCCAACCAAAACTAAATATTTGTTTCT
Source organism: Rhopalosiphum padi (assembly GCF_020882245.1). Taxonomy (NCBI): domain Eukaryota; kingdom Metazoa; phylum Arthropoda; class Insecta; order Hemiptera; family Aphididae; genus Rhopalosiphum; species Rhopalosiphum padi. The sequence continues at coordinate 10,580,183 of NC_083599.1, forward strand.
TTTAAAATTAAAAAAAGCTTTGAATTTTATTTTCATCAAATAATTTCTCTTCTAAAATAAAAGTTGAGATATTCAGTTGGTTACTAGTCATAATTTTGGGTTTATGGTATTTTGAAAATTATATTTCCAATTTTCCAAAATTAATGGTCCAATTTCAGTGATAGTTATGCAGAACACAAATAATTATAATTATTATTAACAATATTAACAATAATTCTAAAACTTATATACTATTGAGTTATTTTAATAAGGTAAAGAAAAAAAATATAAGATAATTGTAAAACAAACACAAAATTCTTGTGATATACTATTTAGTTATTTATTGGTATATGACTATATTACAATTTTGTTTCCATGTTGAATTTTTTAGATGTAAAGCCAAGGGTAAAATAATGAACAATAACCTCTCAAAAGTTATTATTTCAGTCGGCCATGAGACACATCCAGCCAATGATTTGATAATTAACGATTTTAAGAACATATGTTTTATCAGCGTTCACTTGATGAACGAACTTCACTCCGCGTTATATAGAATGAAGTATATCCAATAATTATAAAATATATCATAAATAATATATCTTTTAAAAACATATTTTACTTTTAATCCAATTTAGACTTGTCACTTGTGCCACGTCAAAGTTTATTAATGTTTATGTTGGATCATTTCTATCGCATAAAAGAACAATGCCAAGGTATAGGAGACGAAATCAGCCTACCAATCCTATTACGATGAGAGAATTTCATGAACTATTAATTGATGAATACTCACATTTAGTTACAATTAATGACGAACGGTTATATTCAGGCTTGATTAGTAATACTGAGGAAGAAGGAGTTATCCTCCACTTTGTGTTTGCCAGGAGTAAAAGAGTAAATATACCTAAAAAAATAAACAAAATTATATTAGTTCATAAGACAAAGTTTTAATACAAGTTTATTTTTAGTGTACTAAAAAAATAGTAAAATATTTTTGATGGATGGAACTTTTTCTGCAGCCCCATCTTTCAATAATGAATTTAGACAATTATATGTCATAATGGGAATTACATTCAATACAGTCAGTTGTATATATTTATCATTAAATACATACTTGTAATTTTTAACTGTCAAATTTCTTTTGTATTATAAATCAATATTAATTTAATAACATTAAATTTACTATAGGGCTTTCCGGTTGCTTTTGCTCTTATGTCGAGAAAGACTACGAAGGCATACGCAGCTTTATTTGAAAAACTTCTAAGAATTTAACCCCAATGGCAATCTGAAACCATAATAATAGATTTTGAACTAGCTGCTATGGCAGGCATTCAATTTATATTTCCAGATATAAACATCCAAGGTTGTTGGTTCCACAGCAGTCAGGCTATTTGGAGGAAAATTGGGAATCTTGGTAATTTTATATTGTGTATAATATATATATAACAATATTTTTCAAATGTATATATATAATAACTATTTTATTCATTTTACAGGAATGACTGAGTTATGCACAAGTGATCGTGGAGCATATGATACTGTCCACATGATAATGGCATTGCCATTAATACCGGGTAATAAAATGAATGAAGGGTTTACTGTTTACATCCATACAAATGTTTTATGAAGAAAATATTAAACTAACATTGTCAACCGAGAGTCAGGAAAAATTTGAAACTTTTTTCCAATATTATAGAACGACATGGTTAACAGGTGAGTAAAATGGATATGCGTCAATTGTTCGTCGAAAATAGTTCGCGCGACAGTTGCTCGCGCGTCTAATGTTCGCCTGAAAATTGTTCGAATACGAAAATTGTTCGCATGTTTACATAACATTAAATAAAAATAAATAAATAATAATAATAATAATAATATACTAATAAATAATAATCCATATAAAATAAAATACAATGTTAAGTATTTTTCCACGTTTATGGATGTCAATAATATGAAGGTATATAGTTTTTATATTTGCAATTGAAAATTGTATGCAACACCACGAAGATAATCAACTGTTGTACGATTATTATAATCTGCACATATTTTTTTTTAAATTTTCACTTTTATTTTTATACATTTTTTTTTGATGGTGGTTGACCCGCGACATAGGTACTGTTGAATTTTTAAAGTATTAATACTTTCTTCTTTTTGGAGTGCATGTATAAATCTCCAAATTTATGGATGTTTGGATGAATTAAGTGTAGACGAACAACAATTGTGCCATCCTCCAACTGAATTATTAGTTCGTGGAAGGTCTGCCGCTACTAAATCATAACAATTCCATACACTAATGGGGATAATCGGATCTCTTCTTTGGCTCTTCTTTTATAACTTTGTTTTGTGGCACATAAGCAAGAGCATACGAATATGTCAGGCAAATTCAGAATCTTGTATGTAATTTTTTTGTAACCCTGCTTCTTGTAAGTGGCGCCAAATACATTGTGATAGGTGAAAAAAACATCCATTTATTGAGGTATTTGGAAATTCAGATTTAACAGCATTCATCGCTGCTTTTTCATAATCCATCATAATAGACTCGGGATTTAAACATTTGTATACCTATATGTATCTTCTTTTTTGTCGGGTAGAAGAGCGTAAGCAGAAGGAATAACATTTGAATAATGTACAGTGTGAATGGTATATAACTGTTTAAACGGAATAGGTGAACAATTAAAAGTGCCATCGCAAAACCAATTAAGGCTTAATTATATTAATTATTCATTAACTCCAAACTATTTTTTGTTGAAAACAATAATATTCTTTTTATATCCGATTTGTTATCAAAAAGAAGAAAATCGTCGCCATTTGTCGTTTTAGTAAATTCTTCAGGAATATCAAAACTAAAATTTATAGGGTTTACAGGAACATTTAGTTTAGTTCGACGAGTACGTTGTATTGTTCTTTTCAAACTAGCCACGCTGGGTAATTGACCCGCAACCGATAAGGGAACCTAAGAAAAATTATATACACGTTAACGTATTGCTTTAAATTTCAAATAAATGATAAGTTTTTAATTGTAAGCCAAACTCATGGAAAATCTTGTATTAAATTTTCATTTTTATAAATATTTATAAAAAAAAAACTAAACAAATATTTCAAATGCCTATAAATAGCCATTAAAATAAGCCTATAAACATTCAGTCTAAAATTTAAGTTCTTAACACAAGTTTCGAGCACTTTTTCATATTTTTGATTTAAGATTCAAAATATTTAGATAATTCAATTTACCTGACTTGCTAAATTTCCTATGACTCCATGGCTTGTAGCAGCGGAGGTTCGTGCATCGTGTTTCATGTTATAGATTAATTCCTTAGTCTCCACTTGAGCATTATCTGGTACATGATTATGTTCATAACTTTTGACAACTTCGTCATTTTCCACATGAACACGACCACCACACTTATATTTTTTATACAATGAACATTTCCAATACGTTTTTGTTTCCGTTTGTTTTTCGCGGTAGAACATGTAACTTTTATGTACGAGTATATCTGTACCGCGATCACTTTTTACGTATTTTAAAACTATAGTAATTAAATACTTATTGCGGTAAAATAAAATTGAATGGTCAAAATTACTGGTTGTACTATTGTACTATTTTTGTGACAGGTATGTGTTAGTATTAGTATTGTTATTAGTACTTAGTAGATTAGTAGATACCTTCTATTCCCGAACACATTGGGATTTTTGTGCTCATTATATTATAATGTTCGATATCGAGTTACGTTATCGATATGATTTTAAAACTTCACACATTTCACACTTAATCAAATAGTATGTTATTTATTAACTGCCGTATAGATTACAAAATATATTACATAATAATAAGTCTTATTATTATTATTTTTTACGAACAATTGTCTTATTCGAATAATTTTCCTGCGAATAATTGTCACGCGAGCAACTGTCGTGTACTCGCGTGAATTATTTTTGGTGAACAATTGACATGATACCGAGTAAAATATGTTATGTTATATTTCATAATAATTATTATATTAATTTTTATTTAGTTATTAAAAGTAATTAATTCATTATTAGGTGTTTATACAAATATGTTGAGTGTGAGTGGAACTGTTTGGAGAACAAATAATGTTTTAGAAGTAAGTCATCAACACTTAAAGATGCACATTGGAAGCAACCATCAACCCGAGCCATGGGTATTTCTAAGTAATATACTTATTTCACTGATATTAAAATTATTAAAAATAAGTTTATGTAAATAAATTTTAATAAATATCTAAGTAATTTATTTTCTGAATAATCATTATTCATTACAAACTATTTATTCACAAGTAACTATATTAATCACTAAAAAAAGAAACCTTAATACCTTTCATTTTAGATTCTAAGCAGAGCGATGAATGTATTGATTTTATGAAAATGTTTTTTTAATTGTTTTGTACGTATCTGTCATCATCTTGTGAGACAATAAAGATTCTTTGATTTTCGAATTCAGCATATTTTCTGGTAGGAAAGTGAATCAAGTTAGTAGAAAAAAATAAAATTCCTACTAGGTAGTTTTCATAAGCGTTGGAAACATCAAAATAAAATCTAGGTTAAAAAACAGGAATTTGTACGCAATGCCAGTTTCAACAAAATTTATTTTGTTTTATAGTATAGCTCAATAATAATTAATAACTGTAGATACTTTATTCTGATATTTCTGGATAATAGTTCACTTCTAATAAATTACTTACTGTCTATAAGGTCTTCAAGTTACTCCTCATGCAATACAGGCCGGTCGCCCCATTTCTTCTCATGTTGTAACTCCTCTTTTTTGCCCATGATTAACCTCTACCATTGTCTCAAACTGTTTTCCAATTTTCCATGGTATCAGAACTAATTCTACCAATTCTACTCTTCTTATTAATCTAACCTATCTACCTATATGATATGTCGTTTTAAGGCCGTATCTAGAAATTTTTTCGGGGGGGGGGGGGGTCCAAAACATGTATATTGTAATTTTATTGAATTTAGATTTTAATTTTTGATATTTGGTTAAAAATAAGACAGAAAAAGATTTAATCTCCTTTTATTAAAATATAATAAAATCAAATAAACAAAATTACTTTGACATCTTGTCACCTTACACTATACAAATATGAAGTATAAAATTAAGAAATAAAAAATTCACAAATACAAATCATATTATTTTAAACTAATAATATGTTCCTATCTTTTTGAAGAGCAAACTGGTTTAACACTTCATCGGGATTAACCGTAACATATCTATGGACACTTAATAGAGCTAGTCCAGTTAGTCTTTCTTGTCCCGTAGAGTTCTGTAAAAATGTCTTGACGCATTTTAATGTCGAAAAAGTTCGTTCGGGAGTTGCTGTAGAAGCCGGTAGTGTAGCTAGTACTTTTAATAAAAAATGGATATTTGGAAAAAGTTCAGGATTACAATAATTTAATGCTTCTACAGCTGTATGTGGACGATCTACATCTTTGAAAGCAATCCATTTTCTTTTCCACAATTTCAGTTCTGAAGGTAATGTGTCAACATTTATAAAATCTGAATATATACTAAAATCTGATTCTAAAATTGGAGATTTCAAACACATTTTTGGTATTAATAAATACAAAGACGATAAAATCGTCTTGTGTTTGGAAAACCGTTCTTTAAGTTGACTAATAAAATCATCATAGAATGGAATCGCAATTGCAATACGAAAATAATCTTCAGGAATGTTGGTATCCACATTTATTCTATTTGTTGAACGACTTACTAATCTTGGTATTTTTATTTTTTCTTCCTCGTTTACGGATATGAACAATTTTTCGGATTTATTGAATACTTCTTTGAAATTTTCATTAATATTTGTTCGCATATCTTTCACTTCACTTAAAACTGTTTCAACATGATCTACTGCTTCACTTAAATCACATTTCACCGACTGCAATATTTTACATAATGGCAAAGTTATAGAAAAAAGTGTGGTCGCAGTTATCATACTTATTATAAATTCACTAGTTGTTACACACTTATATAACTGTAAAGCTTTAGATGATGTTTCAATGTCAACAAATAATTGTAGTTCTTCTAATGTTGCAACAATAGGTTTATATATTTCTGAAAATCTAAGCATACCATCATGATTTTCAACCCACCTAGTCTCACACATGGAAGTTAATTTTGTCCATTTGGTTTCAGGAAGGAATTCTTTTATTTTATTTTTTAATAGTTCAGTTCGTTTAGCCGATATTTTAATAAAATTTCCTACAGATTTTATTGTTCCAATACAATTTCGAATATGGTGAATGTTTGACGAATGAGCAAGTGCTAAATTTAACGAATGTGCACTACAGTGGACATAAAGTGCAGCGGGATGTACTTCTCTTATAACAGACTGTACTCCTTTAAAATTACCACTCATGGCTGCGGCGCCATCATAGCCTTGGCCAAGTAAATAGTCACATTTTATACCAAGATTTTTTAAAGTAGCTAGAATTACTGTGGCCAAATTTTGACCAGTGGTAGAATTTACCGGTACAAATTGTAAGAAGTCTTCTTTCAATACATAATTGTTGATTTCATTTTTTTCAATATTTAAATTATTGTCTAAATAATGTACACACAATGACAGTTGATCAACACGCGATACGTCAGTTGTCTCGTCGACTAATACAGAAAAACATTTAATTTTGTTAACTAACTGGTCTTGTATAATTTTTCCACATATATTTATAAAATTATTTTGAATCATAGGACTTATATATGAAGCATTTGATTCTCAATGTGATATGTTAGATTTTTATCTTCACACGAAATGCGCATTCTCAATAATACTCGGAAGTTACCATCATTGTAAAGGCCCCCATACACGTCAAACAAATTTGCGCAACTTCTGTGTTTGTGCAAACATTTTGAGCGTGTATGGTGTGGTTTGAGTAGTTGCGCAACGGTTTAAAACAAATCGGTCGAGTTCGAAATTTGTTGCGCAAACGCTTCACGATTGACAATCTGTTGTACGTGTATGGCAGTGTTTGACAAGCATCGGCTGTCAAAAACCTCAAGACGATTGGAAAAACTTATGAAATAGAAAGTATTAATTATTAATTATTATACTTACTTTACTAGTAATAATAATTAATATATTATAATTATAATAAATTTACTTATATCTATATAATTTGTTTTTATATTATTATTAAATTTTATTTTTATTATAGAATTTACTAAATATAAAATTTAGTTTTATAACTATGGCGTCTAAAATTGATGACAATAAGACATTTTGGCTGGAATTTATCGGCCTTTATCATACGTTTCCTGAATTGTGGAAAGTTAAAAGCGAAGCCTATAAAAATAGAATTAAGAAAGATGCGGCGTACGAAAAACTGGTAGATAAAATGAAAGAAATAGATCCAAAAGCAAATAGGGACATAGTGCGTGCCAAAATTAATTCTCTTCGTACATCATACCGTAGAGAATTGAAGAAAGTAAAGTCCAGCCAAAAATCAGGTGCAGGGGCTGATGATATTTATGAACCAAGTTTGTGGTACTTCAATGAAATCGATTTTTTAAGAGACCAAGAGACTCAATTGCAAGGAACTTCCACATTAGACAGTTTTGATGAAATTGTCGATATAGTCGAGGAAAATAACGATGAAGCGGTAAGCATAATATCATATTGTATTCCACTGTCGATGGCCTCGGTCTATTTTTAGTGATTATAATAACAAATGATTAGATTAGATTAAATAAATAGTACGCGACTGTACTAATAATATTATTAAAATAGAATTGTAATAGATATTTTGTACGATAAGGATTTGAGGCAATCGTATATTTGGATAGGCATCTTTATGGCCTTATAATTTACTCGGTTTTTAGAGCAATTCTTCCGTTTTTATACGTGGTTATTCAATGAAATGTCTTCTTTTCAAGGGTGTATTCGGATTTTATTTTCGTTTATTTTTTCCCAGAAAATCGTCGATGACGGTGACCACGACAATTGTATACATAATTATATAGTATATTGTATATATATATATACAAAAAAAAAATAAAAAAAAATAAAAAAAAAGCACACATCATTGTAAAATCAATACATTCATCGTTCCACTCAGAATCTAAAACAAATCATTTTATTGTGTTTTGGTTTAACCGTTTATTGTTTATTATTAATATTTATATTAATGGGCGGAGCCCTATACAATAATTTAAATATATTAATGGGCGGAGCCCTATACAATAATTTAAAACATAGAACAATGACATATGTAAGTAGCTACTTTATGCTCTCGTTCTGCCATGGTACAGCTCCTTGCTCACTATTGAAATATTGTGAGAAATTTAGGCGTATTTCTTTTGCTGATACAGTGGTATTTCGCCCTGAAAGTTGTTGTAGAGGAAGCAACAATCGATCTGATTTCCAGTCTGCGTTTACCATCTCACCTGTCATTGTATTTTCGACATCAAAACCTCCTTGGTAGTATGACTCGACCTTTTTCATCCGTAAATAATTATGTAAATGAGTGCATGTTAGAACAATCAGAGTGGCTTTTTCTGGGCACAAATTAATTTCTTTTAACAATATTTGGAACCGGGATGATAATATTCCGAACGCATTTTCCACAATACGTCTAGCACGAGATAATCTATAATTAAATATAGCTTGTTCTGTGGTCAGGTTTCTTCTACTAAATGGTTTCATTAAGTTGTTCATAAGAGGAAATGCATCATCTCCTACCAAAACATATGGCTGTTTTATTTCGCTATTAGGTAAATTATCAGGCTGAGGAATGCATAGTTCGTTTTTTACAAGTCGCTTATAGAACTCGGTATTAGAAAACACTCCTCCGTCGGAGATTCTTCCATTGGCTCCAACATCTACCATTACGAATTCGTAATTAGCATTTACTATTGCCATTAAGACAATGCTGAATGATAGTTTGTAATTGAAATAATAGGAGCCTGTTCCTGGTGGTTTTCGGATGGTAATGTGTTACCATCAATCGCGCCAATGCAATGTGGAAAGTTCCACCTTTGCTCAAATTCTTTTGCAATAGCCTTCCAATCATTTTCATTTTTTGGTATCTTCAATTACAAAATATTAATATTATATTATAATTTATAAGTAAAATAAAGTTTAAATTTGAATTTAAGCTCTTTGATATTATATTATATTGTTTTAAGGTTGAGGAAGATGGCTTTTTATCTCAAACAATACCACAGAGTACACCGAATAAAAAATTTAAACTCAAAAAAAAGGCACCCACAGACGAAGAAAGTAAAAAGACTGAACTATTGGAAATTGCTTGTCGACGTCTCCAAAAACCCACCTCCGATTCACAAGTCCTGGCAAAGACGTGGGGCATAGAATTCGAAAAAATGAAAGAAGACCAGCAATTATATGCAAAGAAATTCATTGACGACATTATTTATGAAGGACGACTGGGTAATCTCCACAGAAACTCTATTACAATTAATCATTCACCTATACCAATCACTACACATTTAACAGGTCATATTCAGCATCCACACTATTATAGCCCATCTTCATTGTCTTCACATTATTCAGAACCACCCTCTCCATACTTACAATCATATGCACCTAGTCCACAACAACAACCACATACATTGCAATATTCAACAGTTCCAGTCACACCTCAGCCCTCCACATCAGATAGATATACAATTAATGATCTTCTTAACGATAAACAGTATCAATAAATATTAAATGTTGTATAATATATTCTTTATAATAATTATTATAAATTATAATTAAGACTAATAATCTAATTAATAATTATACAAATACATATGTAATACAATCATAACAGTTAAAACAATCAATAAACCAACTAATCAATTACCTAACATTACCTTGATACATCCTTTTAATACGTGATCAAAGACTTCGCAGGTGGCTATGGAATTTCAGCTCTTCAAAGGAGTCACCGCTTATAAGGTATCTCAAAGTAGACAATAGTCTTTGTTCTGCCGTAATTGGGTCCCTCATATAAGTACATTGTTTTTCAATTAAAGGTCTTATCATTTCCAATAGCTCACCAAACGTATCTGCATCCATTCGTAGATAATTTTTATAATCAACGGCTGAACTTATTTTAAGTTCTGCTACTAAGCGATCATGGCTAAATTGATCCCTCTTCTTCAGCCATTCCTTCATCCACACCCTCTGTTTTCTTTTCCGCTTCACTTTTTTCTTTTCCGTCAAACAAGCAATCACTATCGCAGCACAAGTATCATCGGTGTCAGACATATTAATATATTATTGTAGAATATTTTTTTATACTGAATATATTTCGACAAGATCAAAAATTGAACTGAAGTTGGCACAAGCCATAGGAACGTGTGTGTCCGAAATTTGTACAAACATCGTATTTGCACAAACACAGAGGTTGCGCAAATTTGTTTGACGTGTATGGGGGCCTTAAGTAGGTTCAGAATTGTCTAAAGAGAGAGGTCCGTAATCGCTAGTACCGCGTAAAGCTATTTCTTGACGCCCACAAATAATAATTGTTTGAATAATAGGAATTAATCTCTTTCTATTTTGATCAATTTGAATAGTACGCGCTGAATCTAATTTTTGAATAATATTTTGACAGTTTTTGGAATAAACAGCTACAAAATTATCTGCGCGCATAGCATTAGATTTGTGAAATTCAGTTTTACTATGTTCATTAAATTTCTCTATCGCTTTTTTCCAGTTATTAAAAGGTTTTACAACTAATGTATTAAGTTTCTGGTGACTGCCTTTGCCACCAAATTCGCGACCAAATATCGCACAATATTTACAAACTGCACCTTGTTCACCGATTCTCGAATAAACAACCCAAGGAAAACGATTAAACCGCGGCCCGTATGACCCCCCACCCCCCCCCCCACACCGACCGTGTAGATCATATCACTCTACCACCCCACCCCCCGGCGTACGGCGAAACGCGCAGACAACCCTCCCGCATACATTTTTACCGAAACAGTAGCCAATATCGTTGTCTTCAATTATTTGCTCCGCGTCCAATTTTAATATATTATTTTCGTTTGTTTGCAAATATGTGGGTGAATGACTACATGATGGCGCTAGCGTGTCTATTTGTGGTAGAAGAATAGGAACATTATCAGTCTAAAATAAAGTTTATGAATCGACATTTTGGTAGTTAAATTATTAATATACATAACATATGAAATAATATAACGTACCTTTGGAAGTTTAGAAAAATAATTTGACAGTACATTTTTGTTTTCTCGTTTACTCATTATGATGAATTTAGAAAACGACGTGTTTGTCACAGTCTTGCAGACGGCAAAATGGTATAATAAATAATAATATAATTATAATTTACACAAATCTAATATTGTTGTTGTTAATCGTCGCTGACCCCCGACCGGCATCGACAGTGATCGTTGTCCATCAATAATAAAGAATCTATTATTAGCGTAGACGTCAGATTTCTATGTAATACGCGCGTTGGTATAGAAGTCTGTGATTATTATTATTAGACGCTATAATATTTTCATATGATATTATGATATAAAACTAAAAACAGTCAATGATTAATTGGAGCTTAAGTCATTTTTGACTGAAAATATTTTTGCGTTGGTGTTAAAAATAAATAATTATTTTAAACATTTGTAAAATATTGAAGAAATTTTCGGTGGGGGGGTCCAGACACCCTGGACACCCCCCTAGATACGGCCTTGCGGCTATATCGCTATATCAAAAAATGAATTAATGGAATAATCTAATATTGTATTATTAAAAATATGCCGACTTTTGAATAACTACTATTATTAAATTAGTTTAGTTTTATAGACAAATATAACATGTACTTTCAGATGCTTTAAAATCCTATAGTACTGGTATAAGGAATGATTACCAAATAGCGATAGATGGTGGTTTTATCAGAGAATCACAACGTCGCATTTGGATTGAAAACCAAAGAAGGTTGGATTTGGCAATGTGATTATTTAACGAAAGTCGGTACACTGTCTTGGAGTTTCTTATTTGTACTCGTCATGTAACACCAACATTTGGAGTGATAAGACCACAAGGAGCCCATAACTTGACACCCAACACTGAGCCACCACCATCACATACAGAACTGCAACAACAACTATCAGTGAACTTGCCACCACGTCAAACGTATCACTTACCTTCAAACAGTATACAAAATCCAGTAATCCAAGCAGTTACATTGACACCAGTAGAATTACAGCCCCGATCACAAAACTCCACTAATCAACAGGTTCAGCATTTTAATGATCAACAAAACAATTATCTTGCTCTTCAAGCAAGAGCTAGAGAATTGTTGATTGAGAGAAGACGAGTTAATGGAGCAGAAATAACCAGTTAATAATAATTCTTTCATTACCTTATAAATTATAATCAATCTTTTTTTACATTCTGAAGTATTGCTTGTTTTAATCTTGGATTTGATACATGGAATAGATGATAACGAAGTGGTGACACCACCGAGCGTTTTTATGTAACCCGACAAGATCTAAATTGTAATAACTGATTAAAAAAACAAATATCAAGATAATATATTAATATGATTAAACAAAGTATTAAATTTAAATATATTTTCTTACATTTCAGTTTTACCATTAGTTGAGCCAAAGTGTTATATTTGTCTGTACTTAGTACTCACCATCAACAGTTATAGCCTCTCCGTGCAATCATCAAGGGTTGTGTCAGTCATGTTTTGAGAGTTATATAAAAATGCCACCATACGAAAATACTCCATACTACCGTTGTGCTTTATGTAGAGCTGAAGTGGAGTTCTACATGGTAGGTACTAAATAACTAAATACATAATAATATTATGTTATTATGTTATTGTTGTATATTATTATTATGTATATATTATATACTATTAATTATTACTTATTAAGTATTTTAGTATAATTAAAATAAAAAAAATATTAATTAAACATTATTAATTCTGATACCTAAGTTATTATTATCTACTTTACAACAATAAAAAAGTTAAATATAATTAGTTCTTTTATGCAACTTACACAATTTTTTTCTCTTTTTTTATTATTAATGATTATTTATATAATTTGTATATCTATTTATGCCTATGATTAATATTTACCAAGTCTAGTAAACATAGACCTAGAGAGCCTAAATAATAATTATTAATAAATATTTTAATTATTATTTATTATATTTAATAATTATTATGTAGACTTATAAACTAATTTATAGGTCTATGTTAGTAATGTTCTATGATTTAATAACCTAACTTATACTAGAAAAGATAAAAAAAAATATGGATAGTCTGCAACATATAAGAATAAGACTTATAATATACCTAGACTAAAAACAAGACCTAGATGCTTTAATCATGCATAAAAAAAAGCAAAACATAATTATTTACATTTATAGTTTGAAAAGTATCTACATGTGTTGGTTTTGTTCAATATTTCCTTTATCAAAAATAACTTTTGTATGTAGTAACATTTGTTACAAAAATAGATTCTAAGTTTACAATTTACTAATTTACATACGTTATTTACAATATAATATTACAGATTGTTTAAAACAAACTATTATGAAATTAATATTCTGTGATATTATTGTATGATTGTATTATTGCAATTACAGTTATTTTTTTAGAAATTTTGTAATTTTGCTACATCCCCCGCTTTAACGTGTCTAACAAAGTAAAAACTATTTTTAAGTTCTATAGACAAACACGTTCTGTTACCTGTAATTGATTTAAATATAAAGATTGAGTAGTTCAAAAAAATTTTTTTTCTTCTATAATATTGGCTAACTTGACTTAAACTTTTTAAAATGATTATCCTGTGCGTGCCTCAAACTTTCATTCATAATTACCCTATAATTACACATCCTTCTCTTCAATCTCTACTTAATTTGATTTTCTCTAATGTCATCTTTATGTTTCTAATTTGTATAATATACAGATTTTTTTATTCTTAGATAATCACAGTAGCCTCTAATTAATAAGTAAATTTAATTGAACTACATTAAAAATGTACTTACCTAAATATGGTGACCGTTTAGCATTATTAAATTATTCAAAACAAGCCAATTCATCAAAAAGAAAAAGTGCTCTTTTTGATAAATTGATGTCTAAGGTAAAAAAAAATAATAACATTGATGAGTCAAAAACAGAAAGTCCAAATAAAAGGTAAGTTTATTAAGTTTATTTAATATGTCAAGTTTTTTTAGTGAATTTTTTTTGAAAAGTATATATTATTTCTTTAATATAGCTTAGTCTTGAAAAATAGATCGACAGAGAGATATGTTGAAATTGGATGGCTTAATTATGAAATGTCTGCGTATAAACAGGTATTATAAGAATGAAAAATGCATGATTATTTTTTCAAGTAATTTTTGTTATTTTGTATTATTTTCCACAAAAATATCATAATAGGTAATTGTTATAAATTATTCTTAAGATTCTTATATTTAACTATCTCCATTTATCATGATATTTTTGTGTTTCAACATACATATTATTTTCAAATATTTTTTAAAGAGCTATTTTTCCATGGACATTTTAATATAATATGCTTTTCAATGTACGTATTCCTACTACCTAGTTATAAGTAAAATATTTCTAGGTGAGAACTGTTAATGGTGGTGGTACCAGAAAAGTACGAGTACAAAAATCATTCTAAAAACCAGATTTGATTGGTCTAGCTAAAGAATTATTTTTTCCTGATGGAAAATCATCTAAAGAATGATTGATCAATTTTCAACAAATTTATTTGACTTCCAGAAAAATGATTTACCTGATGACTTTTCAGTAGGTGAATTATATGATAAAACAGGTAGGTACATAACAACATTAAAATAATTTTTTATGAAATGTATATTAATCAAATTTTTATTTCATTAGGTTTCTAACAATTAATATTTTAATTTTCAATTTTATAATATTCATATATTATATTTGTATTTCTTTATATTTAGGCTTGAATTCGTTGAGATTTTATTTGGCAACAAAGGAAACAACTTCAGTTCTTTTGTCTTCAAAAATGTCTCTGCCATCAAATTTAGAATCCTTTTCACCAGATAGATCATCGACTTCTGAAAATTTATTCACTTCCTTTTTGCGGTCAATTACACCGTCCCCACCACCACCTGTCGATAATGTCGAACTAACTGAACAACCCATACATTTCTATAATAGTCTTGATGAACACAACTATTTTGATTTACCAGAACATGAAATAGAAACATCCAAATTGATTCTCCATAGAGGTCATATATTTGATGAATTAATAGAAGCATTAAAGGGCATGAAACACATTTCTTCTCGATTAGAATTTGAGTTAATTTTGCCGAATGGAAGTTCAGAAAATGCGGTAGACGTCGGAAGTGTTTTTAAAGATGTGCTGTCTGAGTTTTGGTCAAGCTTTTATGAAATGGCTACTACAGGATGTCAATGGAAAATTCCAGTTATCAGGCACGATTTTCAATTGGAAAAATGGTTAGCAATTGCTAAAATTATCTTTGTAGGTTGGAGAGATTAACTACCTTCCAATAAGTTTAGCTTTACCTTTCATGGAGTATGTTCTCTGTGGAAATACTGTTAATACACAGGATTTAATTGAAGGTTTTTTAACATTCTTCCTTTAAGATCAAAAGATTTAATAAAATGTGCTATTGAAGATTTTACAAAAGTCGACCAAGAAGATTTACTAGATGTTCTTCAAGAGTTCAATTGTTGTTCAATGGTACATGAACAAAATATAAAAGATATTATCTCAGAAATTGCTCACAAAGAGGTTATTCAGAATCCTAAGTACATTATTGATATATGGTCTGAAGAATTAAAGAATAAAATGTAGCTATCTAAATATAGTTTGGAGAAGAATATAAAAATAAAATACCAACACCAACAAATATATTAAAAAATCTATGCTGTCCAGAAGAAGATGACAATGAAATAAAACGCAAAATCTTTGGGTTTTTAAAAAAATTTATTCGTGAAGCCGACCTAAAGCTTTGTACAAAGTTACTTCGTTTTATAACTGGAGCAGACATCATAACTTCTACCATTAATATTAACTTTAATTCTGTACAAGATTGTTTTTCCCGATCTCTAGTTGCTCATACATGTACTAATACTTTGAATTTGCCTTTAACATATGATAGCTTCATTGATTTTAGATGTGAGTTTACATCACTATTGTCATCCAATATTTGAGTTATGGAAGTAGCATAATTTTATTTTGCGATTATATTTATTTTATTTTTTTCCCAAATGATATTGTTTTATTTTATTTTTTGCCCAAGTAATATTGTTTTATTTTATTTTTTGCCCAACTGATATTGTCATATTTTATTAATATTAACCATATATAATATTATATATATACAAAGATAATAATTTATTTTACATAAGTGTTTTACCTTGGTCTCATTATACATCATTATTATGTTATTATTATTTATTTATTTATTTATTATTATTATACATTGGAACTAGCCCAATACATATTCCATTACAGCAATTGGTTTAATCCTTAAATAGAAACAACAGATCCTTTACTAGTTAAAGATTTTAATAAATTAATTTACATTTTTAACTCTTTATAGTCCCTATATCTTTCACAATCCTTAGTACACTAAGTTTAATAACTCAAAACCGACTCGTAAAAATTTTAATTTTGTTTCGTCAACATTTTCAGAAAAACTATCTACCAAAAAATTTTCTGTAGAAAAGGGCTGTCTTATTCACAAAATATTGGTTTGTATACACACGAGTAGTAAATAATCAAATTTCAAATAATTGCAATATTTAATTGAGAAAAATAGTTTTATAGTAATAAATAAACTCAATCATTAACTATGTTATATAAATAATTTGTTTTTTTTATGGCTATACTTCCATTAATCTTCTACTATGACTTGTAAGTGGTATTGGTTTATTATTACCAGATAAAATACAAACATTTATATTACCTATTTACTAATTAGGAATACAATTAAAATTATGTAAAGAATATATTCAATATCATCTACTCTAAGATATCATTCAATTTATTTCTTAACATAATATAAACATCAATTATACTATAAGATTCATCAGGAATACAAATCATTTCTTCTGCTAGTATAATACAGCATAGTTCATTAATAGTTGGATCACATGTTACATTTGTTAAATCAATCAGTTCATTTTTACATAGATGTAACTCATTTTCTTGAACAATATGTATAAAGTTAGTTGTATTAAATTCTTCAGGTGCTTCAAACATTGTTATAGGTCTTCCATAACAACAGATGCTATTTCTAGATTTTCTAATTCTGTGTACATTCCACTCTAGTGCCATTTCATTAAGTTCTTTCTGGAAAGTTTAACATAAGATGTTGATAGATAAATATTAAGTGTATGTAATATTAACTTGTATTATAAATTATATGTGTATATTACTACATTAGTTTATTACTTATAGATATTGTGTCCATTTAAAATGGATTTGAATATTTTGCATATTGATAACTTTTTGTAATTAAATCTTAGGTAAGTAATTGAAGTAGAAAAATTAGTTTTTATTTTATACTTTTATACTTTTTATAGAAAAAAAGAGATTCATTGTGTTATTGATATTACTAATATTACTTTACTAAATAATAAATCAATTGTAATTATTATATCATTCAGGACGTTTTAAATTAATGGGTAACTATATTTTTGCTTATTGTTGAAAGAATACAACTTGTATTTAACCTGACGTTTTAAATACATTATAGAAAACCTTTATTTATTAAGTTATAATTACTTGAATTTTTCCCATAAAACAATATCTGATCAAGTTTTTATCAACAAATGATCCATCAAAATATCCATCATCTTTTAATTAACAGAATAGGTCCACCCAAAATTGGGTAAAATGTTTTCGTAGAATACCCCACCATGATTCAATTCTTTGATTTGAAGGGCTTGTACCGTGTAAGTACGATGGTCTTTGAGAAGTGTTATTTCTACGCAAAAACTTCTGAAATTGCTCAATATGACGGTTTTCTGTACCTCTATCAAATCTTAAAGTAATTGGACATCCACCTAATGTCTCGACTGTATTTAAATAAAAATGTCCTATGACTCTGGGGTCACTACAAGAAGGTGCTGCTTCTAACCAAACTATACACCTGGAAAATCCATCAATACACCCACTTATAGAAATTCCATAAGGTTTTAGCTTATCATAGCAATCTGTATGCCATGTATGATTAGGGCCTGGATTAAAGTACAGACGTCTTCTTAGTCTTCTACGACTTCTAATTTCCACACCTTCAGGATCAATTATTTTTAAAATACTTCGTACAGCCTCTTATTTAACCACCACAAATCCATTAATAATGCATTTTCTATGCATCCACTTATAGCCATAAAGTTGATTTGAACCCTGAATACAAATTTCTAAATAACGACTTATAATATTGAAGGGTGTATAGTCTATGCGTCTAGACAAACCTAGTTCTTTTAATCGTCTTTTCAATGTACGAAGACTAATATTTATGTTATGTTTTAATGACAAATTTGTTATTATTTCATTATAATTAAAAATCATACGAAAATAATTTTCTATTAAACCACTTAAACTCATTATAAAACGCAAAATGAAAATGTAATTTTTTAATATTCACTATTCAAATGACTCAACACTGTATAACTATTTATTAAAAGTCAATAAACAATATTACTTTTATATTATTTACAACATAGAAAGTACCTACTACCAATTATATTACAGCTGAAGACATAAACCCATGACTATTTAGTCTATTTAGTCATGACATAAACCAAACCATAATACCATATACCTACTCATCTATAATTGAAGATCAATCGGGAAAGATAAATAACATAACCAAGATATTTAAAAATGTTTACGCAAAACCTGCGAGTTTTTTGTCAAAATACTGAGTTAAAAAGTCAAAATTGTGAGTTATTAAGTCGAAATTTTGAGTTTTTAATTCGTAATACTGATGTAGTAACCTCGTACTCGTTCTGTCACCACTCGGTTACTGCAATTACTTCTTTTACGACGGTGGCACGTATCGTTCTGCTTCAGCGTAGAAGGTAGAGTAGAGGTTGAATGTACCTAATATGTATAAATAAAATTAACACTTCGTAAAATAATAACTGTTTATTGAAAGTTAACTTATAATTAATATAAAAGTATTTCGATAGATTTACTGTATGTAACTCTACCGGAGAGAAAGTATTTAAAATAGTCTAGAACTGGGAAGTACTCGTATAAGCGGCGATGCGGCTGTTACAAAGTAACTCATACAAGTACGAAAACTGGGAATGACTATAGCTCGACGGCTGTACAGTCTCTGGAGTCTGGAGCTCTGGGTGATCAGGGCCCCTATTTATATGGAACATGCTATGATAAGGAGAGGACGAATGACGTCAATGGGAAGGTGATTTTGGTACTAGCTCTGGTGCTAATCAATAAAATTCCTACATTAATGGCCTATTCCGGTGGCGTGATATTGTTGTAAGTTTGGACTTTGGAACCTCGTTTTTATGTGAAAAACACCGGTTTACTACACTGAGTTGTTAAGTCGACATTTCAAGTTGATAAGTCGAAATTTTGAATTTGGAAGTCAACATTTAGAGTTTTTAATTTGAAACACTGAGTTGTTAAGTCGACATTTCAAGTTGCCAAGTCGAAATTTTGAATTTGGAAGTCAACATTTAGAGTTTTTAATTCGAAACACTCAGTTGATAAGACGAAATTTCAAGTTGATAAGTCGAAATTGTAACAAATATTTTTTTCTAAGTGGCACTACTACGCTTTCGTACATTTGCCCCACACCCTTGGAATGGCTATGAATAAATACTTAAGAGGATGTTATACTTGCATGTGTTATCTCTGTCTTACATACAATATGGAACATTTTCAGAATCATTTTGTGATATTAGCTTACTTATTAATTATTATCAAATTTTAAGGTAATAATATTATTTAGAAAATATCATATACTTCAAAATTATCATTTTAAAGTGAGTTATGAACATTTTAAAGTTGTAATATTTTACATAGTTATAATTAGAGACCGGAATTTTATGCATTTGCTTGTTTATACTGAGTGTATACAGTATACACTTATACAAGGATTTGAAATGTGGACAATTCAGACCCAACTGATTCCATAGACCAAATTTAATTTAGCATATAATGGCATATTTGGAGGATTAGGGCATATTTTTTCATAAGTGCATATACGAGTAATGTATATATTTTTTACAATCTTAGTAAATAATCAATTTATATCATGTTTTTGTTTTGGAAATTGGAAGTAATACTGCCATACTGTCAAAATAAAAATGACCTCCGTTCCGGCAAGCCTTTCTTGATCGACACCGGCGCGGAAATTTCGGTCATTCCGCACGTCCACGCCACACGTCAACCATCCGACGTACATCTCACAGCTGCCAACGGAACTCGAATCAGGACTTTCGGTCCTAAGACACTGAATCTCGACCTCGGACTATCACGCACGTTCACTTGGACATTCGAAATGGCCGACGTTTCGCGCGCTATTATAGGCGCCGACTTCCTACACTATTTCGGCCTACTAGTCGACGTACGTTTTCACCGCCTCGTTGACCCAACCGACAAGCGATCGGTCACCTGTGCAGTGACCTCCGCGGTTCCAACGGACACCCCGCTGTTTGCCGTCGCCCGCACCCCTGACTGGGATGCTTTGCTCCAGAATTTTCCGACCGTGACCCGTGAGTCACCTGTTCCTGACGTATTCCGTCACGGAGTCGAGCACGTTCTCCAGACAACAGGTCCGCCACTTTTCGCGCACCCTCGGCGGTTGCCACCCGACCGGCTCAACATCGCGCGCCGTGATTTCGACCTTATGCAGAAACAGCGGATCTGCCGCCCCTCTTCTAGCTCGTGGGCGAGCCCGCTCCTCCAGGTGCCCAAAAAAGACGGGTCGTTTCGACCCTGTGGGGACTATCGTCGGCTCAATCACGTCACCGTTCCAGACCGCTACCCGTTGCCCTACTTACACGATTTTACGTCAAATCTTGCTGGAAGAGTCATCTTCACCAAGCTCGACTTAGTACGCGCCTACAATCAGATTCCTATCGCCGCCGAAGATGTACACAAGACCGCAGTCACAACGCCGTTCGGCCTGTTCGAATTTCCGGTGATGTGTTTTGGTCTCCGCAACGCCGCGCAGACATTCCAAAGGTTAGTCAACTCCATACTCGCCGGTCTCGATTTCGTTTTCGCTTACGTGGACGACGTGCTCATCGCGTCCGCGAGTGCAGAACAACACGTCGATCATGTTCGCGCAGTTCTAGGGTGTTTTGAAGAGTTCGGGATAGCGATTAACCCGGCTAAATGTGTCTACGCTGCAAGCTCGCTCACGTTCCTCGGTCACATCGTCGACACACGGGGTTTGCGCCCGAACCCGGACAGTATCAATGTTATTCGACACTAAAAAAGAGCTGCAGCGTTTTCTCGGCTCCCTGAATTTTTATCATCGCTTCATTCCGGGGCGCGGCCAACCTTCAAGCCCCCTATACGCCATCACCGCGGCAGTGCCGAAACGCGACGGCCGGCTCGTATGGACCAATTTGGTGCACGAGGCATTCTCCGCGTGTCGTGAAGCGCTCGCCGATACGGCACAACTGGTACACCAGCAACGCGATGCCCCGCTACGCATTAGCACAGACGCGTCGAATGTTGCCGTCGGGGCGGTCCTAGAACAGTCGGTCGGAACGGATGGCAACCGCTCAGATTCTTCTCGCGCAAGCTCTCTGGCGCGCAGATAAGATACAGTGCATATGATCGTGAACTACTCGCCGCCTACCTCGCCACTCGACACTTCCTGCACGCGATTGAAGGTAGACACGTGACGCTGCGCACAGATCACCGGCCGCTTTTTTTCATGTTCTCTCAAAAGGCAGAAAAGCTCATCGACCGACAAGCCCGACACGTCGCCTTTTTATCGCAATTTTTCCACGAAATCGAACACGTCAGTGGCGAGCGTAACATAATACCGGACGCTCTCTTGCGCCTGGAATTAGCAGCGCTCGAAGATGGTCTACCGCAGGGATGGCGAACCTATGTCACGCGTGTCACGGAGTGACACGCGCGCATTATTTCAGTGACACGCCAATTTAAAATATAATTCTTAATTTTTACTTCACTTTCCAAAAAAATTATTGATAATTTTAAACTATTTTTAACTTATTATTGGAATGTATCGTAAGATATTGTAATCTGTACTTTCCATTTCCTAAGCTCGTAAACGAAACGATTAGATTATCAATAAATTCGTTTATCGCGTTTACGTAACAAACGTAGGTAAAACAGAACAGTCAACAGTCGTCAACAGATAGTTTCGGATGCCTTACACGACGACTATTTTAACCAACCTATTCAATATTGCTTGGGGCTTTCTCAATATAATTCACGTTTAACCGTTGGAAGTTTAATACATTGGTGAATATTATTTATTTTTATTATTTTCAAAAATTAAAAATTCGTATAAAATAATTAATACTATATTCTTAATTTATAGAATAAAAATGTTCAAAAAAATTAAAACTGAATCCAGAAAAAAGCGGTAGTGGAAGATTATTCCACGAACAGTGGACAGTGGATTTTGGTGTAATTCAAAACAATAATAAGGTACTATGTACATGTAACTTTATAAATAGTAAATAGTAATAGTAAATTACCGGTGTACCGGAAATCAAAGATGAAAACTGTGTGGATACAGTAAAATTAATCATAGGGAAATTGGGATTGGAAAAAACAGTTAACAAGGCTTTTCGTGTTCCTTCAAAAATTATGAATAAACCCAGGAAACTTGTAGCCGAGTAGAACACTCGTCAATGCAGCAGCGATGTCATAATCAAATCTAGGAAGACTAAACCGACTGGAAACATGTTTCACGAAAAATGGGGAACAGAAGCAATTTATGTAAATAGTTATCTTACTATCTTTAATAGAAACCTACTATTTAAAACTAAAGCCTTTGCTCGCGAGGCCGGTTATAAATTTGTCTGGTTTAAAGACGCTAAAGTATTTATCAAAAAAAATGAAGAACATAAGGCAATCTTAATAGAAAACGAAACCTTTTTAACCAACTTAAAGTAAATCTCCAAATAAATTAAATCTGTTTTTTGCTTAAATTTTATTAATTTTATTTTTACTCTTATAATGAATAGTTTTAACAATATCACTGAAAATCAAAAATATAGAACAAATTATTTTGAGTCATATTCAGAAAAAGACTCAAATGTAAATAAAAATGAGAAATCTCTTTTAAATATTATATGTTTAAATATAAGAAGTGTAAATGCTCATTTTGACGAATTACTTTTATTGTTAGAAAATGATGTAAATAGTAAAAAACTGGATGTAATAGTTTTAACTGAGACGTGGTACGACTCACTTTTCTGTAATTATTTTATACCTGGTTACAGTATACATTTTTCAAGTACTAAAAGAAATCAAAATGATGGTGTAATAATTTTTGTCAAGGATCATCTAGATGCGGATTTTTATGACTATGATTTTTTATCGTATAATATTGTAAAACTGCATTTAAAAATCAATGATTTGCATATAACTGTAATATGTGTTTACAGGTTGCCCTCGTCTGACTATATCGATTTCATTAACTCGTTAAAATATGTATTTAATAATTTAAATTTAAACTCAGGAGTAATCACTTTAATTGGGGACATGAATATCAATATAATTAGTGCACAATCAGTTAATAACTATGATTATCTAGACTTATTATCTGAATACGGTTTCCGTTCCTTTATAAATGTATTTACAAGATTATCAGTTAATCAACAACATTCGTGTTTAGATCATGTGTTCATTAAAGACCAAAACAATTCATTAATGAATATAAACGCTGGGGTCTTACTAACTGATATAACTGACCACTGTTCAATTGTAGTAACAATTCCTATACCTGTTAAATTCAAGAATATTATCAATACCATTAAGGTAATAAACTATGATAAACTCAAATTACTTCTGTGTAAAGAAAAATGGATTAATATATACGAATCTAACTCTGTAAATGGATGTGTTAGTGATTTTCAAAATATAATTATGAAAGCCATAAATGAATCTTCTATAACTAAAAATATAAACTCTAAAAATAAAAAATTGAAAGAATGGATGACTAAAGGTTTGTTATGCTCAGTACGTCACAAACAATATATAGCAATGAAGTGCAAAAAAAATCCAAACAATATCAATCTTGAATCATACTATAAAAAATACAAAAATACCTTCACAAATCTTTTGAGGCTCGCTAAAATTAAATTCTATGAAAACAAATTTAGAAAAGTGTCGTATAATCCCAAGTTAACGTGGAAATTAGTCAATGAAATTACAGGTTGTAATTCTAAAAACAATGAATCAATCAAAACTATAATAATGGAAGATAAATATTTAAATATAATTTAATCCTAAAGAAGCCTCGAATGCGTTTAATAATTATTTTACAGATGTTGGTAAAAACTTGACTAAAAAATTTATTAAAACTTCAAATCTAAATTTGAATAAGCGCGATAATAATATTTTATGTTCATTTGATAAAATTTTTCAAGAAAAAATTGATATATCAGAGATAAGACGAATTATATTAAACTTTAAAGATGATCCGCCGCCGGATATGATAAAATAACAGCTAAAATTATTAAAAGTATTTCGGAATTAATTATTACTCCACTTGCTTATATTTATAATTTGAGTATACAAAATAGTATTTTCCCTGATAACTTTAAAATTGCTATTATTAAGCCACTTTTCAAGGGTGGTGACCATAAGACCATTAGTAATTATAGACCTATTTCCATGTTAACAAACTTTTCCAAAATATTTGAGAAAATAATTAAGTCAAGGCTGATTTCTTACCTAGAGAACAATAATTTACTGTCGAAAAATCAATTTGGATTTCGACCAGGACTCAGCACTGAAAATGCGTTATATAATGCTACTCAATTTATATACGATTCTCTTGACAATGGTCTAAAAACGATTGCCGTTTTCATAGATTTGGCAAAAGCATTTGATACTATACAACACGATACCCTATTACAAATTCTACCAAATTTCGGAGTTAATAACAATAGTCTCCTATGGTTTAAGAGCTACATCTCTAATAGAAAACAAATGGTAAAATTAAATGATGTTATAAGCAATACAAGTTCCATAGAATATGGCGTCCCGCAAGGGAGTGTTCTAGGTCCCATTTTATTTATAATATACATAAATGCAATTTGTGATCTAGACATTGGTGGCCAAATAGTGACTTATGCTGATGATACTTGTCTGTTATTTTCCGGAAAATCTTGGGAAGGTGTATTCCTCAAAGCAACAAAAGGTCTAAATTTAACGTTTAAATGCTTAAGTGATTTGGGGTTAACCATGAATTCTGATAAAACAACATTTATGAAACTATCAATAAATAAGATTACTAATGACGATTGTTCATTAATAATTCATAATTGCAATAATAAATTGATATGCAACAGGCAAAATTGCAAACAAATTAATCAAATATCTAAAATTAGATATTTGGGTATTATAATCGATAATAATTTGAGGTGGAATTACCATATAAACAATTTAGTAGGTAAACTTCGTTATTCATTATACAAATTCATTAAACTAAAAAATATTTTACCAATAGAAACTTTACGTATGATATATTTTGCCTTTTATCAGTCTATCTGTCAATATGGTCTGTTAGTATGGGGAGGTGTCAAAGAACATTTTCTAAAGTCTTCAATCCAATCAAAATAGTGTTTTACGAATAATATTAAAGAAGAAATCATTAATAGGTTCTACAAAAATAAATTATATTACTTTAAGAGTTCTTCCAGTAAAATTCTTATACAGGAAATTTGCAATTTTATTCATTATAAAAAAATTAATTAATCTAAAAAATAAACCACCTTTTTCACAAGTAAGAGAAAATAGAGCCTATAATTTACCCATAAAATATACTAATAAATCATTTGGCCAATCTTTTGTTGACTATCTAGGCTCAACTTATTTCAACCAGATGCCTGGAGTAGATATATTAAAATCTTTATTTGTATTTATATTATATATATATATATAATGTTAATGTATTATATCTAATAAAGATTTTTAAAAAAAAAAAAAAAAAAAAAATGCTGTAAAGTTATATTAATATGCAATAGTTATAGTACCTAAACAGAAAATGCTGTAAAGTTTAAATATTTTATACACCTAACAACAAATAAAATCATGTTTATATGTTTAATTAATTATTTTTTAAGCAAAAAAAAGGTCTGACACGCGAGGCAAATAAAATCAAACCAAACATTTTGATTTGACACGCAGTTATCAAAAGGTTCGCCATCCCTGGTCTACCGGATCTCGACCGGTAGGCGGTGGATTAAGCCAGTGACGCGCAACTGCAGGACATCATCTCGGGAAATTCAGAGTCCTCGTTGGAGCTCGAGGCACAACAAACAACGAACGGGCCCGTGTATTTCGACATAGCACACGACAGGTCGAGGCTATTCGTCCCACAGTGTCACCGGCGTGTCGTGTTCAACTCGTTGCATCGTCAAGCGCATGGCGGCGGCGCGGCTACCTGTCGAATTATCAATGCTCGTTATGTTTGGCCTGGGATGGACCGAGAAATTCACCGGTGGGTCAAAACCTGCGAGCAATGCCAACGATCCAAAATACATCGTCACACGACGTCACCGCTCACGCCTTTCGCGCCCCCTGATCGTCGATTCGGACATATCCATCTTGATCTCGTCGGCCCGCAACCTACTTTCAACAACGCAAAATACTTACTAACGTGCATCGACCGTTTCACACGCTGGCCGGAGGCTTGCCCAGTCGACAACATGTGCGCGCATACCGTGGCCACCACGCTAGTGACGAACTGGGTCGCTCGCTTCGGGGTTCCGGATGTCATCACCACCGACCAGGGGCGGCAGTTCGAGTCCGAATTGATGCGGGCGCTCAACACCACCTTCGGCATCCGGCACGTTCGCACGTCACCCTACCACCCGCAGTCGAACGATTACACCGAACTCTCAAGGCGGCACTCACCGCACAAGAATCGCCACATTGGTCTCAACACCTGCCGATCGTCTTACTTGCACTGCGGAACACTGTCAAACTCGACGTGGATGCGACCCCCGCCGAGTTGGTTTACGGGAGGACCCTTCGACTACCGGGCGAGTTATTTCACGCGGCCCCTCAAGAGGCAAGAGCGCCGGATCTCGTCGCCGCGCTCAGAAATTCTATGGCGCTATTGCGACCTACGATTCGGTAGTAGAAATCACGATTCGTCTAGGCGCATCTTCGTACCCACGCAGCTCGACACCGTCAGTCATGTGTTCG
Organism: Rhopalosiphum padi; assembly: GCF_020882245.1. Classification (NCBI taxonomy): domain Eukaryota; kingdom Metazoa; phylum Arthropoda; class Insecta; order Hemiptera; family Aphididae; genus Rhopalosiphum; species Rhopalosiphum padi. Next base: position 10,607,523 of record NC_083599.1, read on the forward strand.
TCCGAGTCGACGCGCAACACGCGCCACTTCAACAACGATACGAAGGGCCGTACGCTGTGCTGGAACGTCGGGACAAGGATTTCAAGTTACAGCTGGGCAACCGGACATCTTGGATCTCCGTGGACCGATTCAAGCCGGCGTTCATTCTACGAGACGACCCACTCACCGATCATTCTTACGCCGCCATGCAGTCCATCAGCCATCAACCGACTCCGAAAACGATTACATCATTTTCTCCTTCGTCGGGGGGGGGGGAGTAATGTGGTGAATCGTCACCACATGATTCCCCTCCGGGGCGGTAAATTTGTTAAACGGTTGGTCACAATGTTTAGGTGGCGCAACCGGTCGCCTACTCGGACGGCGGGGCCCATCCCTCCAGTTCTTTCCGATCCGAGCGTGTCGACCGACCAACCGCACGAGCGATCATCGATCGACCGACATCTTGGTTGCACCTCATGTACCACCATAGGCGGAGCCACAGGGCGTGCAGGGTATGCAGCTGCACGCCCTGATCGCCCCTGAGTTGTTCAATTGTGTTATTCATTTATTGAAGGTAGCGCGGTACGTCATGCTATTTTAGAAAAAATATCAAAAGATACTAACATGCAATTGAAAACATTGAAATCGTTATCTACTACAAGATGGGCATGTAGAGCAGAAGCCGTTGCAGCACTAAAGCATAATTACTTAGCTCTTATCCCAGCAATAGAAGAAATAATTTCTTCTACTTCAGCTACTGATGTATGTGCAAAAGGACGTGGTCTTCTATTTCAAATAAAGAGTTTTAATTTTATAATATAAAAATTTCTAATCCTAATATTATTAGGATTAGAAATTATGCAACCAGTTTTACAATTGATCAATAAAGTTAGTAAAATGCTTCAAAAAGAAAATTATGATTTACTTTCAGCTATGGCAAATGTAAAAGCTCTTCGTTTAGCATTATTAGATATGAGAACAGAAGTATATTTTAAAAAAATATTTGATACAAGTGTATCTATATGTAAAGAATTGGATGTTCCAATTCCATTAATTAATAAAAGAAAAATCTCTTATCACATAGACAGTAACAAAACACAATTTGTTCAAGAAACTAAAGAATCAGAACTAAGAATATCAGCCTTTTATCCAATGATAGACGTCATGGTTCATAGTATTGATGAACGATTTAGCCAGGACACTATGCAAGCTATAAATGCAGTTGATAGTTTACTAAATATGGATATATCGCAAACTGACCTATATTTTCTATCTAAAATGTTTCAATGTGATAGTGAAAAACTAGAAGTAGAAGTAATGCTATTAAAAAATAATTCTACGATTCCAAATAAAGACAGCTTAAGTAATAAAAGTAAAATCCACGAATGGTTAATTTGGTTGAAGTCTAATGATCATTATAAATACTTCAACCAATTTTTTAATGTCATTCAAAAGTTTGTAGTGATCCCAGTAACAAGTTGTACTTGTGAGAGGTCTTTCTCTAAATTAACCCTAGTCAAATCCAAATTAAGATCTACCATGAAGCAAGAGAGATTGAATGCTTTGATGGTATTGACAGTAGAACAGGAAATGGCAGTAAATGTTGATGCTGATGCTGTTATAGACGATTTTAAAATAGCGGTAGATTTTAATAGACGAATGTCATTATAATATATTTGAGTAGTTTATTTAAGTCAATATTATAAATATATATTTTTAATTTTTTTTTTTTTATTATTAGTCATGACATAAGTAATGTTATATCTTTATTACATACTCCAATCTTAATTATTTTTAAATATAAAGTGACTATTTAAAACATTTTTGCGATTTTATGGATTACCCTCCTCCCTAATCCACTCCCCTTATTGTGGTGGGTCGATTTAGATTCTGCATATGCTGAACAACACTTCTGGCTCCGCCTATGTGTACCACTAAAACCTCGTGACCACCGTCATCGCGTTTCGTCCGCGATTACCTTGTAACTACGATTGTTATACCCTTACGTCGATCGACGCCGATTTTTGTTATTTGGTTTAAGTCAATAAACGTTACTGATAATTCACGATATTCTCTGTTCACTTATTGTCAACTCCTACCTCCATACAAACACCACGTATAGGATTATTGGAGGTCAGAGCGACGTTGGTAATTTCCGTCCTCCATACGGCGCGACCGAGCCGTACGTCAACGTTGGAGGTATCGCGGGGAAAACTGTCGTACCTCGCCCGCAAATCTCCACAATATCAATAAAAGCATATGCCATATCCTAGATAATAAACTTACCTTTAAATTTTATGACAGGTAAATTGACTCTAATATTAAAATTTAAAGCTAACATCACAAAATGCGTTCTATTAAACGCAAAATTTGGTATGATGTACATTAGTAAGCCAGAGATAATACATGCAGATATAACGTCCTCTTAAGTAATATTTTGATTTGTTTTATTAAATCTTATTTTTTTGCTAAATAAATACATATTTTCTTAATTTAATGATACATACCAACATACCTACAATCTTCATAATTACACTTGAATTTTTTTAATAAATCACCATACGTATGTGTTCTGTTTGTAAAATAAATATAAGTATAAATATTTGCTGTGTTGTAACATTTTTATTTTTTTCAGTTGTTATCAATAAACAAAAAAGTACCTAAATGTTGTTTAAAATTCCATTATTTTTATGTTTTCCAAATTGAAATAAAAATTTTTTGTACCTTTAATTTTTTTAAAGTGGCAATAATTTTTAAACCTGACCACCAATCTACTATTTGACCACCTATGCTCCCACAGTTTTTAATTTTTAGTTTTGAGACAACAAAAACCTATTTTGGCACTCCATTAGTTTTTTTAACAGTTAATTGTAGATTCTGTATTTTGAATAATGGTCTTACATTACAATGATTACTATATTATTTTATACTGTATTTATATTTGAAAATATATTTATCATTCATGGTACAACTGCAAGAACTCAGTCTGCAGTTGTCTTAAATGTTGTCCTTACTAAAAATAATTAAAATATATACTTGCTAGATTTAATATTGAAAAATATTTTAATTTGATTAGTTAAACCAAAAATTATACATATATACCTTTTACATTAATATGAATATGAAGACATTATCTATTATTTAAATAACCATTATTACATTTATAATCGACAAACTATATTTTTGCCTTATAACTGTATTTTTGGTATACTATTATACTATACTATATATTAACTATTCATATAATTAAAAAAAAATTGAAAATTAAAGTGTAATTCATTTTTTGTAGTTTAATTATTTTAAATATATTAGATGTCTATAATTAATAATTATTATTTTTATAATTTGATATACTGATATATAATATATAGTTAGGTATATTATTGTTTTTTTTTCACTGGTTTTTCTCCTTTTGTAGAAATAAATAAATTTCAGGCTAATATTTCAATAAAAAAAAATTACTAATAATTTCATTCTAGGTTAATATAGATTTTCAGACTTTGTATAATAATTAATGTGAATAATATAAAAAAATTTTAAAAGGAGTTGGTGATTGTAAAAGCAAAAAATGTACATGAACAAATCTGTAGTTCAATGCAAGTTATGTATGATTTTTTTAATGTATGAATATGCTGTATGCACAGACACATAGTATTATAATATGTTTTATGTTTACATTTCACATCTAGGAGTGATGTAAGCAGTAAGCATTACAGAAAAATTTTAGATTTCCGTTATATATTATCATACCTATTTTATATTATTGTCAATACCTATATGTTATAAATATTTATAATTAAAAAATTAACTACTAACATAAAAAAAGAGATAATGATAAAACTGATTGTGGCCTTGGATGGAATCATGTTAAATCCAATCTGGGCCTCTAGGAAGGAAGCGGCATCTCACTCCGCAAAGGTTTTAGCGGCACGCCCTGAAGATTGAATATCGTATCCCGGACACCTACCGGGCGGCGACCTGAGGTATGAATTGTGGTGCACTTGCTGGCATTAATCGAGAGTCTCAGTCATCCAAGGCGAGATTGGGCCGACTCTATCGCGTTTTGGAGTTCAGTAGGGCTGTCGGGTAGGAGGCATAGATCATCGGAAAAAGCGAGTACGCAGTGGTCTGCGTTGGTGCCTTGCAATGCGGAGACTATTGGATCTATTGCCAGGATAAATAAAAGGCCGCTGAGTGGGCAGCCTTGTCTGGTGCCCGACATGACAGGGATGTCGCTTGTCTTCCCTTCTGCAACACTAATTGCGGAGGTTGCACCTTGGTATATGTTCCGAACGATCTCGAGAAACCCTTGTCCTGCTTCACACCTCTCAATGGCCGCTTCCAAAGTTAAGTGCGGGATTGCACCAAAGGCGTTCGATATATCGAGCCAAGCCACGCGTTTGTCTGATTTACTCGTACGAGCCTTTTCCATCTCACGTCTGAGTGTGTTGATGTGCAGAAAGCCTTTCTGGCAGGGGCTTAGGACAGCATTGTTTGTCAGCCATTCGGTGAGGCGACCGGCGAGGCATCATGCGTATAACTTGTAAATGGTGCGGCAGAGGGAGATTGATCTCCAGTTTGAGGGGTTATCTGCATCACCTTTTTTATAAATCAAAACTGTCACTGCCTTCTTCCAGCTGCTTCATGCAGATGTTTAGTGTGGTGGTTAGAAGGCTGCTTGCTGGGTCAAGGCGCCTCCAGTGCTTATATGTGAGCCCATCGTCACCAGGGGCGGTATTTTCAAATTTTTTGAGCTGCTTGACAACCTCATCTGGCGAGAACGTACCAGTTGGGACGCGGAGACGGCCATCGATGCTCGGGTAGATCGACGTGTCGCAGTCTGTCGAGGCCCATATCTGTGAGAAGTATTCTTCAGTGTCTTTTGTGCTGATGTTGCACCCTTCGCCTTCACCGGAGACAATGAGTCGGATTGCACATATCCTGTTTCTGCGGTACAGCGTTTGAATACCTTGCGCATCATTCGGGTCTAGGGCACCGCGTTTATTCGAACCGCCTTCGTTTCTGGCTGTGGAAGCAGCTTCAGCCGTTACCTCGTCCATGACGGAGGCAAACAGGCTCCAATTTTCTACCGTACCAGGTGCGTTGGCGAGGGCGCAGCTGAGGCAAGAATTTGTGGATCGGGGTTTATCGTCAGGGGCAAGTATAATCTCGTCTTTATTAAGGGGGGCGTCGTCATTATCCGCATTATTGTCGGTTTCGGCATCATCGTGATCGGAAACATGCGTCGTACTGGTGTCGGTTGTGTAATCATGGTGCGCGATGTCTTCGGTGTCCGACCGTAAGCCGCCTGTGTCCGGTGTTGATCCTGCCGGTGTTCTTGGCTCACCCATATCCGCGTGCTGGTCGTTATCGCTGGTCTCTGGACGTGAACCGCCTGTTACCGGTGCAGTGTCTGCCGGTGTCCTAAGCTCAGCCGGGGCAACGTAAGGGGGCCGGAACGCGCGCGTCTCCACCTCTTACTGTTCTCGGGACAGGGTTTGCGCATCGCCAGGGCCGGAAGAGGGACAGATGCAGCAGCGACAGCAGCCTCCCGTTGGTGGTTCCGCACGTGGTTGGCTAGGCCTTGCTTTAACGGGTAGGATCGGAAGCATCCCGCAACGGTGCATTTAAACCTGTCCGTGGGTATCGATGGTTACCGGGCATTTGTGGGAGCCTTATGCCAACCGTTACGCTGCAACCGGCGCAGATCACCGTCGTCGACTCGGCCTCGGTGTGCATCGCTTTCAGGTGTCTGCCAAGCAATTGTTTCGCGCTAGTCCATACCTCCGCACGGAATTTCGCGTGGCAGTCTTCATGGGGACAGGATATCGTGGTTGGCGGCGGGAAGTAGTATTGCAGCGTTGCTCCCTCGAGCCGTGGCTGTATTCTGGCTGCTGCTGCATTCGTAGGCGGCGTTGGTGGACCTGCGCGGGTCTAGGCATTGTGACTGGTGTTTGGTCCGACGTACGAACATATAATAGTAAGGACTGGTGACTGATAAGGATGAATGAATTCTTAATGTCGTGTATCATGACGAAATTGCCGCTTAGCGCTAGTAAAAAAATTCGCCCGCTACGGCTACACATCTGATATTTACAGGCTGTAGTGTGTAGTAAGCAGTAGCATAGAACAATATTAGTGTAGTGTTAATACTTGTTATTTATTTAGTTATTATAATAATTTTATTACTAAATAAATAGTCATAAATATATGAATTGCAATGTTCAAAATCTCAATTCTCGGAAGAAAAACGTAATATACTTTATTATAATGCCAGATACTAGTATTTTTTTTTTATATATAGTATAGTAGCCAGTGGGTAATAAATGGTAGATTGTACCACAGACTATATATATTTTCATATAGTCTGTGATTGTACTAACTACTATAGTTTTATATCATTATAAATCACAATTAACAGTGCAAGTGGTGTTTTAATGAGTATTTTTTTATAAACTAAATGAGAAAAGTAATCTGGCATCTTATGATATAATATATATTTTTTGTTATTTTCTTTCCATAAAGAATATAATATAAAAATCAAAATAATATTAATTATTATAGATATACCTATAATTCTATATTTGTTATAACCTATAAGTAACAAATTAATATAAAAATTAAAAATTAATAAGCAAATTACAAAAGTATGTACCTATTTAATACCTAGTAAGAATCATACGAAATATATACCTAGTTAGAATAACAAGAGCCTAAGTTTTTGTAAACTTAACCACTTTTTTTTTTATCATATTGTTCTTAGTTATTTCTGCATTATGCTTTTGAGAAAACTGACGCATTCTCATGTTGATGTAATATCTAATAGTAAAGGCAATGGCCTCCTCACTGTGTTCAAAACATGGAAAATATAGAATATTATCTTCTAATAACTCTGACAAGCATAGTTCAAACACATCTGCCATTTTGCAATATTTTGAAAACAAAGATTCAATTTTACAGATTAAGTTAAAGAACTGTCTGTTTGGATGTATTAAACCCCCTTCTGATTTAATATTAACTAAACAAGCAACAGGTTGTGATGAATAGTTGGTTTGAATGATTGCTGAACGGCATATAGAACATTTCAAGTGACATAACATTATTATAACAATATTAGTAATATCAACATTTTTCAAAAGTGCTACTATATTTTCAATACTAGTAATTTTTTGTATACCAAATTTGTCTATCTCAATTTCTTTATTTAAAACATAACATTTGGCTTCTAAACTAGTACTTAAACAAACTCTTTTCAACAAAATAGTAGTGGGCATTCCATTTTTTTAAGTTATAATGTAATAGGAAAACATTATTAATTTTTCTGGTATATTTTGTTGGCTCCAAGCTTTTGGAAGAGTTATAATGTTGAAATTATTATATATATATATGCACCACCGAATGCATCGGATAGCTAGTCATCGTCGTCTTCGTTAACTGTGTCCGCACCACAGCAGTTAGTGCAGTTACTAAAAATTCAGTTACCGAATTTTGAGGATAATTTATTGGAATGGCGGTCATTTCGAGACATTTATTTATCTCTTGTGCACGAAAATACTAACATAGGTGACGCGGAACGTTTCCACCATTTATTATCCTGTTTATCGGGTGATGCGTTGGCTATCGTTAGGTCTATACCATTATCTGCGGATAACTATACACTTGCTTGGGACACACTCTCCGATCGATTCGATAATAAACGCCTATTGGCCTCCGCGCACTTAGAAAAACTTTTTGCTTTCAAACCGTTTATACAAGAATTGTTACCCGCGTTAATATCATTTGTCAACACATTAAAAAAAAAATGTAGCGATAATTAAATCACTTGGTGTAAATGTTTTTTCAAGTTTTCTGCTCTTTTACATGTGCTCTCGTGTTCTTGATCTAACGACGTTGCAATTATTTGAGTCTAATTATACGTCCCGATCAGATATCTCGTCTTTTGATCAACTGCTGGATTTTGTTCAACAAAAATGTCGAATTTTGGAAAATATTAAAAATTCCAGTAAACCCGACAGTAATGAAAGGTTTAATAATGCTCGTGGTAAGACCCCTGTTTTTAAAAAATCTGTTTTTTCCGCCTTGCATCTACTTCCGCAAAACCAAAATTTAGAAGGTGTGTATTTTGTGACAAAGCTGAACACGCCCCATATAAATGTCCGAAATTCGGTGACAACCATCGAAAAACGTCGGGAATTTGTTTTGTCACCCAAGTTATGCTTTGCGTGCATGAGCTCGGCGCACATGGTCAACGCGTGCGTATCGATAAAAGGGTGCCGTTCGTGCAATAGTAAGCGTCACCATTCCATGTTACACCAAGATCAAGATCGAACGTCTACCACAGGCAAGTCTTATCAGAAAGCCGATACCGTTTCCAAGCCAGGGCCCTCTACCGATATTTCTTCATCGTTCGCGGGTGCAGCGCGCACCAGTTCCACCGTCTTATTAGGCATTGCCATAATTCATGTTAGGGACGCCTGGAACAAAGTTCATGCTGTCAGAGTTTTACTTGATAGTGGCTCTCAGATCTCGGCCATGACAAGCAACTGTTTCGCCCGCCTAGGATTGCCTAAACATCGTTTTAATTCCGAAATCGTAGGTCTGGCGCAGAGTCCGTTGTCTCACGTGGAGGGTATCACCAATTGTACATTTTCACCGTATTTCAAATCCGATTATTCATTTCCACCGGTTGATTTGGTCATTCTATCACAGATTACGACGACCATGCCATCTATGCGTCTGCCGCAGACCTTGCGTCAGCGGTATCAACATCTTCGACTCGCTGATAATGACTTTGACATTCCGTCGTGTGTTGACGTGTTATTTGGGGCTGATATACTACCGTGTTTTATCCGTCCCAACGCCGGTAATCACCATCATCCTGGTTTACCATCGGCGTTAGATACTAAGCTTGGTTGGATAGTCTTTGGTTCCTTTTCAACATCTAGCACGTCACCTTTGGTCACACTAACGTCCGCTGTCGATTCTTCTGTCGATGAGCTATTGCAGAGTTTTTGGGCAGTCGAAGAACCTTCCGCTCCAGTATCGCCCACTACTGAAGACCAATGGTGTGAGGAACATTTTAAGAAGTCTATGTCTAGGGATTCCTCAGGTCGATTTTGCGTCGCGTTACCGTTTCGCGATTTGTTTGTTCATACAGTCGATTATCAAGCATCGTCAAGCCACAATCTCGGTGATTATCGATCTATCGCACTGAAACGGTTCTATAATCTCGAGAAACGATTAGCTAAAGATAACCGAGCTTTACATCGCCTATCAGAAGTTCATGTCAACATACCTAACACTTGGTCACATGGTGCCGGCTCCAGTGCCTGGAAAATATTTCATTCCACATCATGCTGTACTTAAAGCCGATGGTGATATGTCAAAAATACGAGTTGTCTTCGACGCTTCTTCCGCCTCCTCAACTGGACGTACTATGCACTGGTCCCAAATTACAAACCGATCTGCGTGACATTTTACTGCGTTGTCGATTGTATAAATACATTTTGACCGCCGATATTGTAAAAATTTATCGGCAGATTCTAATTAGCTCTGAAGATCGCGTTTATCAACACATTTTTTGGCGCGATTCTCCCACTGACGACCTTCAAGAGTTTCAACTATGCACAATCACCTATGGCCTTAACTGTGCACCGTTCCTTGCAATACGTTGTTTACATGAACTAGATGCTCAAAACGGTCATCGATTTCCAATGGCGAAGGGCATCCTCACTTGGGCTGCATATGTCGACGACATTGTCATCGGATCCGACACTGAAGAACATTTATTACGTCGGAAGCATATATTATCGGCCTACTTCGTTTTGGAGCATGTCAACTGAGCAAGTGGACTCGTAACAGTGGACTTGTCCTCGAGTCGCTCCATCGTGAGGATCGAATAGATTCTGTATCTTTTGATCCACGGGACGGGCAATCAATCAAAGTCCTCGGTTTGCATTGGGATACGAATAACGACAAGTCTGCTTACCACATCAATATTCAACCAGCTTCGTCGTCAAAACGTCAAGTTCTCTCCGTAATAGCTCGTCTGTTTGATCCCATGGACGCGCTGGGTCTGTTGTTACTATGGGCCAAATGTTTTATGTAGTCGTTGTGGTGTAGCGAACTTGGGTGTGGGGCGTTACTTTTGACACTCCATCATGTCCACTCCGTTTTGTCGTAGAGATACCCATAACTCGTCTTCGCGCTTGGACCGACTTATCTATCGTGTTGTCATGGTTGACGTCGGATCAGAAATATTTCAAGATCTTTATCACTAATCGAGTTGCAAAGGTCCACCAGCTTTTACCCGATTGCAAGTGGAGTCACGTACCGACTGCCGAAAATCCCGCGGACCCTGCTTCGCGCGGACTACTACCTAAGGCCACGATGTGCTCAGACATCTACTGGAATGGCCCAGAGTTTTTGCGACGTCCAGTTGAACAATGGCCTACATCCAAGTTCACACCATTGAGTCCTCACCAATTACCTGAGACTAGGCCTAACGTATCTTCAGCCTTAGTTATCAATGTTTTGAAATCTTCACTTGAGTTGTTGGATCGTTTTTCATCGCTTTCCTGATTGCAAGGTGTCCTGTCATTCGTTTTTCGTTATCTGGACCGCTTACGCCGACAACCTGTTGGTTCGGGTCCACTAATGTTTTCAGAACGCGAGGCTGCGTTACTCGTTGTTGTACGTAAAACACAACAATTCCACTTCTCCGTACTACTTAAAACGTTAAAGAACTAGTCAACAATCACGCCGCCGTCGCTAGCCCAACTAGCGCCCTACGTCGACGATACGGGGGTTTTAAGAGTTGGAGGTCGACTACGTTATTCATCTATGCCCCATGACACGAAGCATCCGATTCTACTGCCACGATCTTCACATCTCACGACGTTGTTAATCCAATATTACCATTTATCATACCTTCACGGGAACCGAAATTGATATTTTCGATGTTAAATCGGAGGTTTTAGATTGTTTCCGTCCGCGCCGCCGTGCGTCGTGTTATTTTTGCTTGCGTGTCATGCACACGTCACAAAGCAGTACGTGCTCAGCCAATCATGGCATAATTGCCATCGTACCGAGTTCAGCCACACCGACCTTTTTCTCATGTTGGGATGGACTACGGAGGGCCTTTTCTTGTGAAAGAGCATAAACGTCGTAACGCTCAACCGACTAAAGTCTATTTGGCATTATTCATTTGTATGTCCGTGAAAGCGGTTCATCTTGAAGTCATCACTGACTTGAGCACTGATGCTTTCCTCGCTGCCTTGGACCGTTTTGTTGCTCGTCGTGGAATTCCGACCAATATATATTCTGACTGTGGTACGAACTACGTGGGTGCTGCGCGTCAACTCAAACTTTTATTCCGAAACGCCAAGGAGCAGGACCGCATCTCCTCACATCTGGATTGTACATGGCATTTTAATCCACCTGCCGCGCCACACTTCGGTGGTATTTGGGAGGCTGGTATTAAGAGTGCTAAAGGCCATCTCAAGCATGCCATCGGTCAGCAACTATTAATGCATGAAGAATTTCATACATTGGTCACCCGCATCGAGGGTATCCTCAATTCTCGACCAATCACGCCGGAGTCATCTGACCGGAATGATTTGAGTGCTCTAACTCCGGGGCACTTCCTAATAGGAGAACCCATCCACGCAATACCACAGCCTGACACCACTGACGTCAAGATCAACAGGTTAAATCAATGGCAACTTATACGTCAATGTCACCAGTCATATTGGAAGAGATGGTCTCTAGAGTACCTGTCGTCGCTGCAAAGCCGTTCAAAGTGGTAAAAGTCATCTCCAAATATGAAAATAAACGACATGGTCATTGTAGAGGCCCCTACTCGGCCACCAACAGAATGGCGTCTAGGTCGTATATTGGAAGTCCATATGGTTCTGACGGTGTTGTGCGCGTCGTGTCTGTGCGAACACAGGGCGGCGTCTACAAGCGCCCGGTTGTAACCGTCAACAAATAATGTAATGTAATAAATGATACAGTCTTTTGTTTCAGCTTTAAAGTAACTGTGTATACTTGCATCAAACACAATATCTATGTCTGTTTCTTGTTTGACCAACATGTCCAATTTTTGTCTTAATAAATTAATTTTGTTAAAACGCTCTGTTGTATCATTAATAAAAATTGTTTTTAAGTCATTAATAGTAATTTTTGGTGTATTACTGTCTAAAATCTTGCAATTTCCGGTTTTCGGTGGCTTTAAAATTGAATACGTAGTAAGGGTTTTGTATAATTGTAAAATATTTTCTGAACACGGATGATCATTTGGTTCACTTACTTGTCTAGCAATTCCAAAAAATTGCTTGTTAAAAAAAATAATAAAATACATTAGTTAGGTACCTAGCTTCTAGGATTATATTATTATTAAATTTTATTCTTACTTCTAATCAATCTCGATTAAACTTGGATGACAAAATATATTTAAATTTGCAATGTTCCAACAAAAACATAGATAACTCTATTGTAGATTGAATAGTGACCCTTAAGCCATCTGCTGTTGATTGGCTTAAAAATTCTTCTTTTGATATGCATTACTTGGTTTATATTATTACTAGGATTATATTATTATTAAATTTTATTCTTACTTCTAATCAATCTCGATTAAACTTGGATGACGAAATATATTTAAATTTGCAATGTTCCAACAAAAACATAGATAACTCTATTGTAGATTGAATAGTGACCCTTAAGCCATCTGCTGTTGATTGGCTTAAAAATTCTTCTTTTGATATGCATTACTTGGTAACTTGATCTTCCCGGTTATTTAACCAAATCAGAGCATCTTCTAAAATTCTAATTAATAAATAAATTATATACATTAATTGTAAATTTTTTATGTCGATGAAAAATTACTTACCTAAAGTCATTACTATTTTGTTTATGCCTTCTGCGGGGTATTTTCGGTTTAAACTATCAAATAAACTATTGAAACGCTCTGTAAATAGTTGGGTTTCATAACTATTTTTTAGACAATCTATTTTAGCATATTGTTTGTAGAACTCAATACCCTTTGCAATAGAGTTACTTAAAATCTAAAAATCAATGAAAGATATAATAGGTATGATTAGTTTATTCATTGAACTAGGTATCTATATTATATTATAATATAATATATTGGAATATATTAACCTGAGTTGCTAACCGAACATTCATTTTACTGAAACTGTCTACAGTTAAATGCCTTTCAGTTATTTTTGGAACAACTCTTGTTGGCGCATTTGAACATCTTGCAATATCAGATTTGAATACATCAATATAATGACTCCATTTGATGTAAGGCTTTTCTGGTGATTCCTACAGTAATGCAAGTACATCAATTTATAATGGAATCCAATATTTTATTAATATCTACCTAATCTTAACAATTATTTAGTAAGTACTTGCCCGTAAACTTTTTTTGTTATGTAGTCTATTTCTAACATTTTTAATCAGGTGTGGTGCGTCAGAAAACATAAAAATATGTCTTTTATTATCTAAAGGATGCCCAAATTTGTTATTAATTTTATCTTTACTTCCACTAATTCCTAGTTCAGTCCATAGTTTTCGATTACTTGTTGCAGCACAACACTATCTACTTTTGCGCCAGCGTTTTCTAATAAACATATGGCTTTGATGACTATTTGAGCAAGCACTGTACCTAGGTTAGGTTAGGACATTTTATATGACGCCACAACGTATATCATTTTCCAATACTGCAGTCCACGCACTAATCCCTAAATAGTATATAATTAAACAGAATGGGATGGGAAATATGTTATTATTTTAATTGCATGATAGATGAAAAATAATTGTTACCTACCAGGAAAATTCAATGAGATTGCACCACCTTTTCAAATTTCTTTGTAGTCAATTATTTCAATTACTGTTGATCTATCTATTCTATCTCTTAAATTTATAGGAAATTCAAGTTTAGTGCTTTGCCGCTTTGGTGATCAATATCAACAGATAATTCATACACGTACAAACAAATTTCCAATGTATTTTTAAATATTAATTGCTTTTCAATTTTTAATTTACCATCAATAAACTTTGATTTATAAAATAGTATTTCATTGTTACTTGAGTATGTAGTCCATCCTTCAGGCAGGCTAATGTTTTTAAAATTAATTAAAAGAGCATCAAACGACAATGACTTATCGTTATTGACCTAATATTTATATTTTTCTTGAATTAATTTATATTGTGGTTTAAATAATTTATTAAAACTGAGTTAGTAATAAAGATAGTACTTCAGATATTTTTATGCATTTATTAGGTGGCGCTCCATCCAACATAAATTAATTTAGTAAATCATTTTTTATTTCAATTTGTGGTTGAATTCTTGCTTTAGGTTCCTTTCAAAATATGATCAAAGAAATTTTAAATCAGTAGGTAGTATACATTGATATTCGCACACAAGTATTATTATATATTATTTAATAAGATCATTATAGTATAATTTTTGTGATTGTTATAAGATTAATTATAATTTATAATTAAAATTATTATAATTTATTTATTTATAATTAATTATTAGTTTATATACCTCCTTATCTTTTACACACATGTTCTTACCACAGTTGTTAAAATATTGTAAAAAGGGCATAGCCCGTTAAATCATAAATAAATAAATAAATAAATATTAATACAAAGGTACATGCACAGCGGCATATTTTAGGTGATTTCTAGGGGGGTGTCCAATATTTATTGAACCTCACAAACAAAATTTTTTAGAATTATTTACTAATGTAATATCGTTATTTTATGCGATTTTGTAAACAATTGTTTAAAATGTAGTACTCACATTTTCTTAAAATAATTTTTTACGGCAAGATCTTTCGTCATACAATTTAGCATAATTGTGATCTAACAAAAAATTCCTACCTCCCCTTATGGTTTTGTTTTTAAAGGGGAAAATAGTTGAAATGCTTCCTTTTTTCAGGTCACATCTTATTCTACACCTAACATCATATACAATGACAGTAATCTTTCCCTTTCTTCATTTTCTCTATTGTCCTGTATAGCACATAGGGCTGTACTGCATGCACTACAATTTTTTGCTGGATTAATTTTTTTTCATTTTTCGTGCAACATATTCGCTTAGTACAGTTAGTGCATTTTCATCAATCTTGAGGGCTGTATAATCATGATCTTGTAAATTCAAATTGTTTACAGATATGTCACCAAAATTATTGTCAAGTATGTTGTCAATTTTTTGTTCAAGTTCAACTTTTCTTTCATTATTTTTTTCACTCGTGATCTCTTTCATATTTAATATATTGTTTCTAGCAATTCACCACCCGAGACATTACTCCCGCGTGGTGGCCGAACAAGTGTATATGTCTATAATAAACGAAAGACTTGAATAAATAAAATGGGATCTGGATGAGAACTTGACCCACATGCATCTCGAACACTACCAAAGAAATGCTGTAATTATTTATAATAATGTAAGTTTCTGGCTATAATATTATCAAGATTTATCTTGTATTTTATATTTATTATTACCTCTAGAGTATCCTGATTCATACGTCTCGTTAAAAAATATTTAAATCCAACCTCATGTGATAAATATTCTACTAATTCAAGTGTTGTCTTAACTGTAACCCGTAAACCAGTGATTGATGATGTTGTAAACTTTTTTGAAGCACTTATTTTCATATCATCAAGTTGGTCAAGATAAGATAAAAAATCTTGAAGAACCTTAAACATGTATGACATTTTTTATTATGTTATTATGTACCTTTTCAACAGTTTTATGTAGTAATTTTTTACTTTTTTTATAATTACCTTATTTTGAACTGAATCAGGGTCAGGTCTCAAAGAATTTTTGGTATTTGGAAGTTCATCTCATCTACAACTTTATTGATTAATGTTATGAATGTAACACTTGCTGAACATTCTTTTAATTTTGGTACAGTTTCTTTGTAGTATTCCATTGCTTTAGCAGTTGAATCACTAAAAAACTAATAATTTATTGTAAGTACCTATGTAATTAATCTTTTAAAATATATATATTATTAATGTATGGTTTTATTTTAGGTATATTTATTGGTACAACGGTACCTGGAAAGCCATTTTAACATTCATTGTTTGAAAATTACGTGGGTGGACATGATCTTCAGTTAATTTATAACAGACTTTTATTTGTAATTTAGAATCAGCCTCGACATCAGCTTTCCAATGGGAAATATTATAGTACCTTCTTGAATCTTAAATATATATTTACATATATTATAGGTATAATTAATATTTATTAAATAAATAATCTTTACATACTTCTACAATTTTACTATTTATAATCCTTGACTTTAAATTTTTAATAAGATGTGAGAAATCTGAAGCAAACCATAATTTTCTATTTCCATCTGTTGGATGGATGCAACTGGATGATTTTTCAGGAATTCCAAAAAGTTTCCACATCCTACGATTCCAAGTTGCCCCATCTGTTGTGATGCAATCAACATGGGTATTTTGATTTTCTAGCAATATTACTGCTTCCGTTATTATCTTTTCAAGGATGTTTCCTGGTACTGCCCTTGTGCATTTTCTGTGCTGTATTTTCCTATATCTACAAAACCCTTAACATTGAGATTACTTCTTTGAAAAGATAGTGCTTCAGAAAGTTTCATTTCGTCAAGAAGTAAGCAACCTAAAATTTAAACGAAAAAAATGTATACTTGAATATGTGCTTAATTTAAAAATAATGTTAATATTTTAAAATGGTACCGTGTCGTTCCATTTCAGACATATATTTTGTTTTTAATCCCATCACTTCAAATGTAGCTTCCGAAAAACCATATACTGGATGAATTTTTTTAATGTATCTTTGCAACGTATTGTATATGATGGTAATCGCAGTATATTATCTTTTCGCATTTTAAGGTACAATTTTGGTGATTTTCCGTGTAACTGTATATCGTCTACCTTTTGATGACTTATTATTTGCTGCATTAAAACAAGCATAAATAACTTCCTTTTGTTTTTCAGGTAGCTGGTTGGTGTATGAAGATAATTGTGTTTGTGAAAGATTATCATACTTTTTAATCATGCGGGTAATATTTTGTTTCAATGATAGAACCTATAATACATAAGATATTTTATTTTAAATACAAATTTACTTAATAAAATGTACCTATCTTTTGTTTTAAGCCTTTTAATTTGATTAGTTTTAAGTTTTATTTTTCGAGCTTTGGTTTTTCACCAGATATTTTCTTGTTCCCATTCTTTTTTTGATTTGGTCTTCTTATTTCAGCACATGGTATCTATATTTTTTTTTTGAATTTACAGCTCGGTTTATAGGTATTAAAGTATCTTGATTTATATAACCAGTACAATCAGCAGAATGTTTACCGTCATCAGTTACACCATCACAAATAATTAATAGATCAACATGTTGTATTTAGATTTGTAGATCTATAATACTTTGAACTACTGAAACACTAATATTTTTTTTTAAATAAATACTTCTGGAGTTCCTTTATGAGTGAAACTTGTAGTTTTATCACACTCTAAATTGTGATTTAAATGAGCAAATATTGTTTTTCCAGGATGTGTATGAATCCCCCTATATATGGATCCTGGAAATACAATTGTGGCTGACTGTTCATGTATCGTTTTTATGTTAAATTCCATCAAATATTCAGTATTAAACACTTCTACACTTTGTGATTCTGATGTATTTAACATTTCTGAATCAAAAACTAGTAAGTCCTCAGGAGTATCATTATTATATAATATATTTAATTCATTTATTTTTCATTTTTTCCAGAATTTTGTGGTCGTAATTTTAGTGCTGGACGTTTTGCAATAGTTTTGGTCAAATATTTTGGAAGACCTGGAAAAATTGTTGGAACTGCCTCTGATTTTAAAATTGGAGTAGTTCTTTCTAATTTTTCTACTACACCTTCACTTATTTTAAATTCATAATATTTAATGATGCTGTCGGGGTCAAAATGTAGAGAACATACGTGGTCTTTTTGTGTTAATTTTCTATCACCTCGAGGCTTACTTTTATTCCAAACTTCTCGAGTTTTATCATCCTAAATTATCATTTATAATTTATATTAAATGATTTCATCAACACAATAATAAGTATTAATTGGTATATTAATATTATTATATATTATAAACGGAAATCTCAATGAATTCAATTTATAAAAATGTATATAAGTAATAACATAGCAACACACACATATTTAGAAGGACTAATAAATTATCAACTTGAAAAATAAATAAAATTTAAATACCTTTGGTGAACTAAATAATGTTGGGGTTTTTTCATTACTTAATTTTAATTTTTTTGACTCAATAGCATAACCTGTTTAACACCCGGGCACATAACATTTTTTCGGCATTGTTAAAATATTTTTATTTTCACAACTGTATATTAAACAAGCTTTCAAACTTTAATGTTGTTTAAAATCATCAAAGTTGTGGTAAGTTATCTTATCTACACCATGAATCATGATCTAGTTATTCAATTGATTTGTAACTAATTTTATTACTGGTATTTACAAATAAATAAACTAATATTAGAAAATTGTATTTATTTATTTAAATTAATGTTCAATAACAGCATTTATACAATTAAACCTATTTAACATAATATGATTGATATAATAATATTAGCTTGGTTTATATCTATAAAATAATAATATATTCCACCTATTTTATAATCATATTATAAACATTATATTTACATTTAAATACATTTTTAAGTATTTAATAATACTTTTTCGTATAATAACTTAAAATAAAATAAGTCTCTGGGCGAATAGTGGCGTACTCTGTTGTGAGATTTCTGAACTCCTTGTTTGCCGTACATTTTGGCATTCATATTTTTACGTTGTAAGATAGAGAAGTGGTATCACCTTATCTCGGGTGGGGACGTCTAGCCTGTTGGAGGTGCCGGCGATCTGGCTTGAGTCGGTATGGAGGTCCGGTGTCTGCTGGCTGGATGCCTTGGTTGTTCGTCGCTGCAATCCTCAAAGTACGTTGAAGTGACAGGCCATGTATATGTGGGAGACAATGCTCAAATAATGCGCCGTATGTTTAACGTGTATTGCATCACGGTTTGGCGGGCAGAGTTTGGGCCAGCTAGTAGCCGAGCGACTTCACTTTTAAGGTGTGCCACCACCTTACGGATCAGACAAAAGTGCATGTTATGCGGGATCTGGGTCGGCTGCGCACAATTGTTAAGCAAATTCGAGGCGCCGGGTTTCCACTCACAGCGCAAAAAGAATAACACTCGTGTTAAGCTGATAAGAACAGATTTAGTTAGATGAAATATTATGGTGAGTTTACAATGTTTGGGAACAATAAGAAAAAGGGTGGTAAACAACTGCGGAAGAGCTTAAAATTAAAAAAAAATTTTTATAAGCTAAGACAATATAATATAATATATTTTAGAGAATAACAGAGCATAGTAAAGTCTTTGTTGTCAATGAGGGCTACGCCGTTTGTTCATGCACGCCAGTGATGTGGTATTCGATACATTTCAAACATCATTGAAGTATCTTAAAGACAAACGTAATTATAAAACGATTGCAGTTTTAAATTTTGACGTTTTCAAAAAAGCGAAAATATCGATTTTCCAAAAAACGGATTTTGAAAAATGACTGTACATGTACATTATGCAGGTATTAATGTATTTTATAAAATATACAGTATATAGCTATGTAGTTTTCATACCTATGCCACATGCATCATTATAGTAATGTATAATCTATACTATAGATTCTATAGGTACTTACATAGTGTGCATTGTGCAAGTATAAAAAGTATTTATGATTAAAATTCAGATCTAATAATGTATTTTACAAATAATTCACTGATCATAACTAAACAGTCTCAAATGGCCATATTGTACAAAAGTACAAAACAGAATATAATTTATAATTTATAGGTAGAATGATATTGGTAATCTAATGATGAATCACCATTTACCACCATTGGTAATTGATTCAAAATTATAAAATCATAATTCAGTGTTTTATAAATATTTAAAAATATGAATTTTCTATACTCTTCATAATAATGATATAAAAACATGTTTTATAGTTAAAATTCAACATAAACACCATTATGTATGTACGCTTAATTATTATTTTAATACAGCAATGTTTGAATAAGGTGACCATTAATTTAACATAAAAGTGATAGTTCTTAAACTACTGTACAGTAGTTGCTAGATATTGAGTTATAGTTACTAAAAAAACTACCTTCCTACTTATTATATTTTTACATTATGCGGATTAATAAAGAAGATAAATACATTTTTTTTTGTTTTACTGGTTTTTAGAAAAGTCTGATTTTTTAGTCTTTTTTAATAACCTTTTGATATGATAATAACCTTGGTACACAATTTAAAATCTATTGGCCAACTTAGAAGTTTATAAATAAATGAGGATATTCTTATATTATATATAATATCTGACTATAGGATGTTGATTTGTGCAAAACTGTTGCTTTGTTACAAATATAAAAATAATCTTGTAGGGCTTTTCTTATTTGCAATATTAAAAGACATTTTAATAATATTTTAAGTCTGTCTTGAATAACTAAACATAAATAACAACTAACTAATTGCTGTAACTATGAGATAAAATGTGTCAAGTAATATATATATATATATATATTAGCATAAACAGTAAAGGTAAAATGTTGAAAATCATACTGTTGCTTGAAGATCATAATCATGATTTAAATGAAATATTATTTAACCATCTACAGAATCAAGAATCAAAAATTATAAAAATAAAAAATTTAAAAGTAAAGATAAATGTATTCAAACCATAAACAGGAAAAGTGTTGAATTTAAAAGATCTTACTAATATATCAAGATCAGGTATGAATTACATAATATTCTTATACATTACTTATAGTAGATTTTTAATTCCATATTTGTAACATTGGGTAATTTAATACTAATAATATAAGTTATTATTTTATATGTTTTAATGTTATTCAACAAATAAAACCAGAAAAAATATTAGCATAATTCTCAATAAAGAAATTAAAAAAATAATAATAATAGATAAAAGGCAAAGAAGAAATAAGAAAAAATATTAATTAAAAGTTAAATTGCATTTTAGGATTTAAAAATAATAATAATTTTTATTTGTAATATCTTTAAACCTATTTATGAGACAGCTATACTTAAGATAAAATTATAAAACTAATAATAGTTGTCAATTAATCTCATATTTAATTAATATAAAGGGTACACTAGAATAATTTTATTATTTGATATTTTTAAAATCATAATTCTGATATGCGAAATAATAATGAAATGCGTTTTATTAATAAATATTATTTATATAATAATATGTTTCCCCTGGTTGAGCCAAACGGGCCCCCCTCTTCACCCATAAGGTATTGTCCAACCTCTTCGGTCGACGGAGGTTTACCAATTCGATTCTGCGTGGTTGTGAACACATGGCTCCTGGCGTCCGTGGTCACTCTTATGTCGGGAGAGGATAGTAATTTGAAAGCGCTGTCAACGGCCGCAATATCCGAGTCCTCCGCTAGCAGTCTAATCCCACAGTACCCTCTATCGGTACTGCCATACAGGTAATCGCCTGCGGCTTCTTGCGGGACATATAATGTCGCCTTAACTTCAGGTCTTATAATTTTGTCGATCTTTTCCCATGTAGTCTTCTGGAAGGTTCCCAATCTCATTAAATGAACCGTGGATGGGAAAAAGAAAGTCTTTAAGGCGTCAAGACGTTGCCATGGTGCCAACTTGCAACGCATGGTGACAAGCTCGATGTCCGATATCTGTTTAAGGGATGCCATGTGGGGAACGATGTTGAGACCCACTTGTGCGCCTAGGAATGATGCAGCCTCACCTGTCTTATCCCAGACCTGACGGGTATGTCGTTCGTCGTACCGCTAGACGTTATCACCTTGGATGAAGCGCCGGTGTACATGTCCTCAACGATCTGCCGTAGGCCATCTCCCGCACCGCTGTTCAAAATGGCCGTGATCAATGCGTCATGCGGGACCTCGCCAAACGCGTTCGATACACCCAGCCATGCAACACAGCAGTCCCCTTTCCGAGTGCGTGCGATCTCGAGGCGTCTCTGTAGTGTATAGACATGCTCGAAGGCGCCGTTTGCCGGGAGGAAGCCTTTCTGGCAAGGACTTATGACTTCCTTTGCTACCAACCATTGTGTCACTCTGCTGGCAAGACAGCCCGTGTATAATTTGTATAGTGTGCGGCAGAGGGCAACGGTCTCCAGTTTGATATTACGTCTGGGTCGCCTTTCTTGTGAATCAATATTGTTGTGGTCGTTTTCCAAGAGTCCGGTATCCTGCGGTGTTTTAAGCACGTATTTAAAAGTACGGCAAGGAGGCTGCAAGAGGGGTCGAGTCTTCTCCAGTGGGCCTAAATCAGCCCGTCATCCCCCGGCGACGTGTTTTCGAACTTGCGCAGCCGTTTGCAAACTTCCTGTGCCTCGAACGGAAGGAGGTGCACAGCTCGCGGTCGTTTTGGGGGTGGATGGTTGGGTCGCAAGACGAGAGAGCCTCATGACTACTTGAAATGCTGCTTCGCTCTTTCCACCGGTATGGCGCACTCCAGGCTCCCGCCAGCCAATATCATTCTTACTGCTTGCCGTCTGTTACGTCTATATAGTTTTTGTATTTTCTGCGCGTCCTCAGGATCGAATGGTGCGCGCTTCGTTGACTGGGTGGCCTCTCTTGTTGGTAGCTTTACAATCTTAGCTGCCTCGGTCGTGATGTCATCGAGGAGCGAGCAGAAAGAAGCCCAGGTGTTGTCGTTCACCGGTGCCCTAGAAATCACGTGGGCGTCGAAGAGGAAGACATGGATTGGTGTCGTTTCATCCGGGGAGAGGATAGTATCCAGGTCCTCATTGCCAGGTCTAGAAATGTCGGCTTCGTCTTCGACCAGGTCCACCTCGATGTCACCGTGATCATCGTCCTCAATCATGGAACCGTCCGACACCAGGGAAATGTCGTCGTCGTCGTCGTCGGCACTAGCTGTGACAAGAGGCTCCTCATGGTCAGGGTTCGAGACGACTGTATCGTCTGCACCGTCTGGAGGAGGACCCGAGGAGGCGGTCGTTAAAGGAGTTGCTGCGGGTGGCGTGCTTGTGGTGTGAGCATCTGATATGTTAAAGGACGTGCTACACATGGTAGTATTTGCGGAGGCTATGCTGTGTTCGGAGCTCGAAGACGAGCACTCAGGCGAAGCGGGCGCAGCTCTGGGGCTGGTAGGTCTGATAGCGTCACCTCCCCTGGCCGCTCTCGGGACAGGATTCGCTCTGAGATGCTGCCTGGTTGCTGGTCGTGGTAGAGGTATGTGTGCTGTATCTACTGCAGTCCGGAGCTGGTGATTGCGCATATGATTAGCTAGGCCTTGTTTTGATGGGTAGGTGCGAGTGCATTCATTTATGGTGCAGGCGAACCTGTCGGCCGCATCTCCGGCAGTAACAATCGCCACAGTGCATTTGTAGCTGCCCGGTCTGACTCCCAGCAGTGCATCGCAGCCGGTACATTATACCATACCGCGTATATACCATACGCGGGGGGCAATTGTCGAGTGGCGAAGGTAGAGGGGTGAGAGGTTAAATGGTGTTCTCAAGGTCCCAAGTGGCCAGCGGATCAAGAGATGTGTGCACGCTAGTGGGGTGCCGGGAGCAGCTCACCTAAACACCACCACTAACACGTACCGATAGGCCGGGAGAAACTCTCACCGGTTACACGCCTATCGATACGATACCCGCTCTTACCAGATTCGTTTTCACGTTAAGCTGATAAGAACAGATGTTCATTTATTAATATTTCAAACATTAAAAATACATAAAATAGGGGAATATCAGCAATGCTGGGGGGGAGACATAAAAATAAATCATATATATAAAAAAACATAGTAATAAAATATTCGAGTAAAATTGTTAAAAAAAAGTTAATAAAAGAGAAAAAAGTCACAGTGAATATAAAAATTACGAAAAGAAAAAAAAAAAGGGCTAAACTTGCCGTACACCAGTAAGGTGTTCAATATATATATTACGTGATGAGGAAATGGTGTCGCTGACACACAATTTCCTCATCAAAGTCCCATAAGAGCGGCTACACAGGACTCTCAGGATGGCATCATTGGCCGGGTCCCAGGATCCAAGAGCCCCCACGATGAACGGGACAACCGTCGCGTCGCATGTGTACCGCGTTGCTAACTCAGCTCTAACTTCTTCGTATTTCGCGCGTTTCTCCGCTGCTGCTACCTCAAACGCAGCCAGACGGTTGTCAAACGGCACGGTTACATCCACCACATAAATGTTTGGGCCCTTCTTCAGAACTAAATCCGGTCTCAAGCCCTGGTTACCCAGAGCTTG
This sequence comes from Rhopalosiphum padi, assembly GCF_020882245.1. Taxonomy (NCBI): domain Eukaryota; kingdom Metazoa; phylum Arthropoda; class Insecta; order Hemiptera; family Aphididae; genus Rhopalosiphum; species Rhopalosiphum padi. The sequence goes on from NC_083599.1 coordinate 10,631,873, forward strand.
ATTCTCGGAGAGGACCTCAAACTTGGTGGATGCCGCCTTCTTGATTCGGGCAACTATGGCATTGTGCCTCGCCAAGTAGAGCGCGGTATACCGCATACAGTGATCGACGACGTGGGATAGGCTTTCTGTTATGTACCCACATCGTCTACACCTGCGGTCACCTGCTCTCCAGGACGAGGAGCCATTCAACGGCACGAGGTTCAGCCTTGCCCGGTGGACAAAACGCCAATCGGCGAACCTCGTGAAGTCGCCATCCCTCAAGAAGTGGGTGGAAGCAGCATGGGCAGCGACACACTCTACGGCTCTGCCCTGATCGGGTTTAGCGATCAAGGCATCGCTTCGTTTGAGCCGTAAGGTGTCACGAATGGACCTCATCACCGCCCTCCTGTGCTTCGCACCCAACACCGTGCCCTCGTGAGTGATCGAGGGGGCCTCTCCAACTGTCCACTCGACATTAAGGCGCTTGGAGGCATTACGCGACCTCGACCACACGCTGCTCACTCCGGACCCTCTCGCCGCCCGGAACACGCCCTCGTCTTCCCCGGAAAGGTATGAGGCAACCTCGTGGATCGACGGGTCCTTCGAGATCCTCCGCCTGGTCACCTCCTCGGCGTGAACAGCAGCGTCCGACGCCACCCTCAGGTCAGGGGACGTGTACAGCTTAAATGCGCTGTCGACTGCTGCGATGTCGGCGTCCTCCGCAAAAATACGGATACCGCAGCAGCCCCTCTTTGTTGAACCATAAATATACTCCCCCGACGCCTCCTGAGGGAGATACAGCGTGGCCTTGATCTCGGGGCGGAGGATCCTGTCCACCCGAACCCAGTCCGACTTCGGAAACGTGCCCATCCGCTGTAGGTGCACCGTGGAGGGATAGAAAAAGGTCTTCAACGCGTCCAACCTCTGCCACGGTGCCAACTTACTCCTTGCTATCTTGAGCCCAATCTCGGTGATTTCCGCCAATGTGGACAGCGGGGGGACAACGTTGAACCCGACTTGGGCCCCCAGGAACGTGGTCGCCTCACCCTCCAGCAACGGACGCATGTCGGTGCCATCTAATGAAAATACTGTACTGCGGGCGCCGACGGGCCTGCGCCCGGACAAATGGAGGGACGCGCACTTCGAGGCGTTAAGCTTGAGCCCCAACCGACTCAAGCCGTCCCTAGCAGCAAATATCGACTGCTGGAGATCCTCGGGACGGTCCGCAATCAGGCAAAGGTCGTCTGCAAATGCCAAGACGCGGTGGCCGGACTCATCGCCCTGTAACCGTCTCACCACCGGGTCAATGGCCATTATAAAAAGTAGACCACTGAGTGGACACCCCTGCCGAATGCCGGACCGCACCTCAATATCACCAGTGAGGCCACCGGCAACAATGACCGAGGAGGATGCCCCGTCGTAAATGTCGCGGACGATCCTTCTGAGGTCATCGCCGGCGCCACTGCAGCCGATAGCCATGTCCAGGGCAGCGTGGGGGATGGCACCAAAAGCGTTTGAGACGTCCAACCAGGCCACGCACTTGTCGGACTTACTGGTCCTGGCCTTCTCGAGCACCCGGTTAAGGGTGTGGACGTGCTCCAACGCACCATCCGCCGGCAGAAAGCCCTTCTGGCATGGGCTAAGCACTTTGTTTGACGTTTGGCACTCTGTCAGTCGGCTAGCAATACAGCCCACGTATAGCTTGTACAAAGTGCGGCTCAACGATATGGGGCGCCAGTTACCCAGGTCCCCCCTGTCACCTTTCTTGTATATAAGAATGGTTACCGCTTTTTTCCAGGCTGGAGGGATCCTTCCATACCGGAGGCAAAGGTTGAGGATCTCCGTCAGCACCGTGCACTCCGGGTCGAGGCGCTTCCAGTGCCGGTACGTGAGTCCGTCGTCTCCGGGGGCGGTGTTCTCAAATTTCCCAAGGCGTTTGGAGACATCAGCGCACTGGAACGGACCCATTGGTACCGGGTTACGGCCCTCCACTGGCTCGTATACACTGGGGTCGCATACCGACGGAGCCCACACCCTGCGGAAGTGCTCCTCGACCTCTGGTACCGCTACTTCGCAGGGCTGTCCCTCACCCGAGACGATCAGCCGTACTGCTCGCCGCCTGTTCCGTTTGTACAGAGACTGGATCACCTTGGCATCGGACGGGTCGATCGCAGTCTTGTTGCCGGAAGCTCGACCCTCCGACCTGACGGGCAGCTTTGCTATGACGGCAGCTTCGGCTGTCATCTCATCGACCAGAGCCACAAACCTCATCCATACCTCCTCTGAACACGGGACCTTTGCTAGTTCCAAGAACTTCACAAGGAACGCGTGCAGCGGTGTGGTGCCATCGGGCTGGAGGATCTGCACATCATCTCTGTCGACTGCCCCGTCATCCTGATCCGGCATGGGATCTCCCAGCTGATCACCGTCACCGTCTGCCATACCGCTGGATCTGGAGCTACTACTGGCGGCCGGCGAGAGGTCACGTGGTCGCCACAGATCTGGGCTCGCCACAACAATGTTGTACGCCTCGTTCCGCGGTAATTCACGGCGTAATGGCGACAGGCGCACCGGAATAGCCGGTATAACAGTGATGGGAGCGGGGGACAGGGGTGCGCCGCCTGTGTCCGGCGGTCTGGTACCAGCCGGTGTCCTTGGCGCACTGCCTGTCACGGGGTGAGGTAAAAGGGCTGAACCGCCTGTGTCCGGTGGTCTGTTACCGACCGGTGTCCTTGGTTCAGCGCCTGGGGAAGGTGGTGGGGGAGACGTGCCGCCTGTGTCCGGCGGTCTGTTACCAGCCGGTGTCCTTGGCACGTCTTCCACCGTGTCCGTCGCCGCCGGGATACGGGCATCGCCGCCGCGCACGGGGAGGGGGTCAAGCATGGCTCGTCTGCGTTGCCGGGTCACAGGGACCGGGAATGGGACCGCAGCTGCGGCCAGAGCCAGGACGCGTTTGTGGTTGCGGAGGTGGTTTGTAAGGCCCTGCTTGCTGGGGAACGACTCGCTACATCCGTCCACCGAGCAAGCGTACCTTTCGACCACATCCTCGGCCTCCTCGATTGCTACCGGGCACTTGTGGCCGCCCGGCCGGACTCCCAACACGATCCCACACCCCACACAACGCACCACCGTGGATTCCGCTTCTGTGTGGAGGTCACGAATGTGCCGCACGATAGACTGCTTGGCGCTAGTCCACACCTTCACCCGAAAACGAGCATGGCAGTCATCGTACGGACATTCCACTGTAGCAGGTAGCGGGAACCACACGGCGAGCGTGCGGCCTTCGAGCGTGGGCTGACGTCGCCGAGCTATATTACCCACGGTACTGCCACAATCGGACACAGAGTCGCTATCCGACGGGTCGCGGTCTAGTGGCGGTACCGGGTCAGCTCGGTTGGACGGGCCGGCCACCTGGCTACTGCCAGTGTGGTCGGCCATGGCGGGGGCGGGACAAAATACAATAAAAATAACTCACGTACACGTGCGTAGTCCAGTCTGCTCCAAAAAGGCGGCGTTCAGCTGGACGTTTGTAAAATTCACAATTTGACAGTAATGCAGCTGGACCAAGAGGCGGCGTTCAGCTGCGTAAAAAATTCACAAACACACGTAACAGCTGGGCCAAGAGGCGGCACCAGCCGGAGAACAGGAACTGTTGTCGTTGACCAGTCAGATCCAAAAGGCGGCGTTCGGCTGGTCGTTGAATAATTCACAGGTTGACATCAATGCAGCTGGACCAATAGGCGGCGTTCAGCTGCGAGAAAAATTCACAAGCACACGAAACAGCTGGGCCAAAAGCCGGCACCAGCCGGGGAACAGAAGAATGAACCCGTTGACCGGACTGCTCCAATAGGTGGCGTACAGCCGGTCGTAAAAAAAAATCACAAAACGAACGAAAAAACAGCCGGGCCAAAAGGTGGCACCGGCTGGCCGCGAGGTTTTTTCGCACTTTGATTTTATAAAGTCGGTGCATCCGAGTTGGGTCCCGAATACTAGGGGCTAATCGCAGGTAGTGTACTAGTTAGGTCCCAGATTTTTATAGGTACTATACTAGTTGGGTCCCAAATTATTATAGGTATTCCACTAGTTCCTGAATATTTTTTGGTAAGTACTACACTATACTAACATTTTCATTCCCATTTTAACAGACTGTCTATGAGCTATTTAGACCACAGGTATGGTTAAAAATGTTTTTTACAGTTTTTTTTTAAAATATTAAAAATGCTAAAAACCAAGTATATAAATACATATTATTTAATTTAAATAAATCCATATAATAGGTTTATGAAGAATTGTATAATTTATATAATAGTATTTGATAGTTAGTAAAAATATTGTACAATAATATTAATAGAATTTTATTAAATTTAAAAGTAAATGAAAAGTACTTATACATATATAATATGACTATTATGGGATATTCGTAATAAAAAAAGACGTAAGTGGTTTTCTCTCATGGATTTTTCGAGCATTCGTGTAATAATATCAGTATTATCGGTAATATCTGATAATTTTTGACATATCTTATAATAAACTATCTGGAACAGCGATAAATGCCGGTTAAACCTCGACGAGTTATCTATCGATATAGCTACATGTTGGTAGTAAGTGTTCTGCATTCTAACCACTAGCACTATGGAAGATTCTAACGTTATGTTCAGTGAAAAGGGCAAAAAAATATATATTATAGAAGGATATAAATTTTCATTTCACAAACTTCTGAAAAATGATATTGAACGATGGAGATGTATTCATAGATCATGTAAGTCATTTTTTAAATACAACGAAAATCAATTTATTGATCAAAATTTGACACATAATCATAATTGTGATTCCGAAAAAATATTAAATAGGCAGATATTAAATAATAATTTAAAGAGAAAAGCTCAAAATGATATATGTGAGAAACCTTCTAAATTATTACATGCTGAATTAAAAAACAATGATATAGATACATTAACACGTTACGATTGTACACTTATTAAAAAAAATATTCATCACGCGAGAAAAAATATTCTACCAAATATTCCACAAAGTTATGACGAGGTTCACAAAGTATTGAACGATTTAAATATAAAAACTAACAAACAAGAAAATTTTTTATTAATTAATGATAATCAATATAACATAGTTATTTTTTGTACAGTCGAAAATTTAAATTTTTTATGTAACAACAACACGTTTTACGTAGATGGCACATTCAAAAGTTGCCCAAAAATATTTATGCAAATATTCACAATACATACAATACATAATAATCATTATATTCCACTTATTTTTTGTCTACTCCCAAATAAACAAAAAGAAATTTATACTCAAACTTTTCGGATGTTATGTAATGAATGCGAAAAACTTAATTTAAAATTTTTACCTCAAACAATATATGTAGACTTTGAAGAAGCTATTCATAATTCTATTTTATCAGTATGGCCGGAAATAAATATTAAAGGGTGTAGATTCCATTTAGGGCAGAGCTGGTGGCGGAAAATTCAAAATTTGGGATTAACAAACGAGTATAAAAGTAATTCTGAATTAAGTAAATATCTCAAATATTTTTTTGGCTTACCATTTCTACACCCAGAAGAAGTGGAAAATTGTTTTATTGAAGATATAATGAGTCTCCAACCAAACGACAATAAAATTCGAGAATTCACTGATTATGTTTTTGACAATTATATTAATGAAGAATCTAGATTTCCACCAAAAATTTGGTCAGAATTTAATGCCTCGACAATGCGAACCACAAATTCCTGCGAATCATTCCATTCTCATTTTAATTCTATGTTTTACACAGCACACCCAAATATTTATCAGTTCCTAGAAATTTTAAAAAACGTACAAATTGATACTTATATAAAAATGAGAAGTGTAGAAGTAATGAAAAAAAGAAACTGCATTTTGCTAAAAGAAAAATTTATAGCTGACAATATGAATAAAAAAACTGCAGGAATAATCAATCGATTTGATTTTGTAAAATTAATATCGTATAAATTTTTACCAACAAACATGTGATTTTTCCAAAAATATTTTTTTTTTGTATTTATAATATTATTGTATAATAATTTTAACATTTTTAATATTTTTTAACTTACACCTATATGGCTATATTTATATTATATAATATGTATTTTTATACTAATTAGTTTTTAACCTTTTCAATATATAAGTGATTTATTTTTTTATAAAATTCTAATTACTTATATTTTAATAGAAAAGAAACAAAACTAAAAAAAAAACTGTAAAAAACATTTTTAACCATACCTGTGGTCTAAATAGATCATAGACAGTCCTAAGTCTGTTAAAATGGGAAGGAAAATGTTAGTATAGTACTATAGTGTAGTACTTACCAAAAAATATTCAAGAACTAGTATTGTAGCTAAAATAATTCAGGACCCAACTAGTGTAGCAACTATAAAAATCCGGGACCGAACTAGTATAGTACCTACAAAAATCCGGGACCCAACTAGTGTAGTACCTAAAATAATTCGGGACCCAACTAGTGTAGTAATTATAAATTTGGGACCCAACTCGGATGCAGCTTGTGAGAGGTCGTTAGGCCTCAGTGGCAGGAGCAAGCTCCTGTGGATCCACACTTTCTGTGGCTATCACCCGGATAGTGTAAAGCCTATACCGGGTGATGGCTTCGCGCACACAGAGGAGGAAAGAGGAAAAGAATAAAAAAAATCACTTAAATTCACCGACACTAAAGAAAAATTCACAAAAACACTTGCAATTTTACAAATGAGTTGGTCGGACCAACTCACCCCACCTAACACCACAAAAACCCACACCGGTATATACGCGGGGAGCAATTGTCGAGTGGCGAAGGTAGAGGGGTGAGAGGTTAAATGGTGTTCTCAAGGTCCCAAGTGGCCAGCGGATCAAGAGATGTGTGCACGCTAGTGGGGTGCCGGGAGCAGCTCACCTAAACACCACCACTAACACGTACCGATAGGCCGGGAGAAACTCTCACCGGTTACGCGCCTATCGATACGATACCCGCTTTTACCAGATTCGTTTTCACGTTAAGCTGATAAGAACAGATGTTCATTTATTAATATTTCAAACATTAAAAATACATAAAATAGGGGAATATCAGCAATGCTGGGGGGGAGACATAAAAATAAATCATATATATAAAAAACATAGCAATAAAATTGTTAAAAAAAGTTAAAAAAAAAAAAAAGTCACAGTGAATATAAAAATTAAAAAAAAAAAAAAAAGGCTAAACTTGCCGTACACCAGTAAGGTGTTCAATATATATATTACGTGATGAGGACACAATTTCCTCATCAAAGTCCCATAAGAGCGGCTACACAGGACTCTCAGGAAGGCATCATTGGCCGGGTCCCAGGATCCAAGCGCCGAGAAGCGAACGGACCTCATCACCGCCCTCCTGTGCTTCGCACCCAGCACCGTGCCTTCATGAGTGATCGAGGGGGCACCTCCAAGTGTCCATTCGACATTAAGTCGTTTGGAGGCATTACGCGCCCTCGACCACACGCTACTCACTCCAGACCCTCTCGTCGTCCGGATCACGCCCTCGTCCTCACCGGATAGGTAAGAGGCAACCTCGAGGACCGACGGGTCTTTCGAAATCCTCCGCCTGGTAACTTCCTCAGCGTGATCAGCAGCGTCTGACGCCACCCTCAGGTCAGGGGACGTGTACAGCTTAAACGCACTGTCGACAGCTGCGATGTCGGCGTCCTCCGCCAAAATACGGATACCGCAACAGCCTCTCTTCGTCGATCCGTATATGTACTCCCCTGACGCCTCCTGAGGGAGGTACAGCGTGGCCTTGATTTCGGGGCGGAGGATCCTGTCCACCCGAGCCCAGTCCGATTTCGGGAATGTGCCCATGCGCTGTAGGTGCACTGTGGAGGGATAGAAGAAAGTCTTCAACGCATCCAACCTCTGCCATGGTGCTAACTTGCTCCTTACTATCTTGAGCCCGATTTCTGTTAATTCCACCAGTGTGGACAGCGGGGGGACAACGTTGAACCCGACTTGGGCCCCCAGGAACGTGGCCGCCTCACCCTCCAGCAACGGACGCATGTCGGTGCCATCTAACGAGAATATTGTATTGCTGGCACCGACGGGCCTGCAACCGGACAAATGGAGGGACGCGCACTTCGAGGCGTTAAGCTTGAGCCCCAACCGACTCAAGCCGTCCCTAGCAGCAAATATCGACTGCTGGAGATCTTCGGGACGGTCCGCAATCAGGCATAGGTCGTCATACGTGTGTAGACCAGTCTGCTCCAAGAGGCGGCGTTCAGCTGGTCGTTTGTAAAATTCACAAATTGACGGAAATGCAGCTGGACCAAGAGGCGGCGTTCAGCTGCGTGAAAAATTCACACACACACGTAACAGCTGGGCCAAGAGGCGGCACCAGCCGGAGAACAGTAACTGTTGTCGTTGTCCAGTCTGATCCAAGAGGCAGCGTTCAGCTAGTCGTTGATTAATTCACAGGTTGACGGTGGAGCAGCTGGACCAAGAGGCGGCGTTCAGCTGCTTGAAGAATTCACGACACACGAAACAGCTGGGCTGTTACTAAAATATTTTCAAAAACATGAATACTTTTTGAAATAATGAGTGGTTCATGATAAAAGAATCACTCTGTATAAGTACATCGTATCTACCTAGTCAATGAGTTAGTCCTTATTCTCTACCTTCTAACTATTATGCTATAAGTGTTTTTAAATATGATAAACTCCAATTGAAGATATATTATTCTATTCATTATACATTAATATATAATATGTTTTTGGTTTTCAATTTATTTATTTTTGAATAATATACTCAATTATAATTTATAATTATATAGTTGTATAATTGTTTCAACTATTTTATTTTATTATAATTTATATATTCAGGTTAAAACAACAAATATAAGATTGTTTAATTTTTATAAAATAAACGTATTTTATAATTTATATACCTAGTGAAATAAATGATTAAGTAGAAGATATAAAAAAATGACATAAGTGTATAATAACTAAACCTTTAGTTTATAATTATTAACTGGTATTATTTATTATATAAGTAAATGCATATTAGAATAAATATTTATAAAATTAATAATTTTGTTTGGAAAACACAATAAATAATTAATTACCGTTAATCCATTGAAACATAAGGGAAAATTATCCATTAGCGTTTTAAATCCCTTTTCATAGGCTATAGCCGTTTGTTGCTTATGAATGAAAACCCCAATTGGCACTGCACCTCCTTTTGTAGCTGTTAAAAGAACAGTAACAGATGCCATGGACACATCGCAGCTAGAAGCTGAATCCATAAATATGATTTCAGAACTATTTTTTAATTTTTGTGCTCTTTCATTTAATGGTGTTACAAGAAGAACTACCCATGGATCTGTTTTATCCATTACAACATGTATGCCTAGAAAGTTTATAAATATTGACTAGAAAGTAAAAACTACTTAAGTACTTAAGTTTGATGAATTATTAATTCATAAAATGCCTAGTATATAATATTACCTTAATTATTATCTTATTTTTTATGTTTTACACAACACTAATCAATTATATAATATTATATAGGTAACATTATATTTAAAAAAAACTAAGTTTCAAAAAGTCTTGTAATGAAAATAACTATAATTCTAATGAAAATGTTTCATTATATTTTATGTATTCAAAGTAGTTTAATACTTTTTAAACATGTATTGTAAATTAATGTTTTTTTATATTTATGATAATATTATCTAAAGATAGATAGAAAAATTCAACACATTTGAAAAAAATATTGAGTAGCTTAATAATCTCTTCAGGTACAACTTATAAAATATAAAAGTATATAAATCAAATATGGAATATTTTTTCCATTAACTTAATAATTATATGCGGAACTGCCTGATATAAAAAATTATATAGCACGCCCATAGATAATAAAGAAATGGATGGGCCATCCCTATACCTTATACACGGAGCGTTCTGTGATGAGTACAATAGCATGGCCCATCCATTTCTTTATTATCTATGAGTACGACAAGTTATCGTCGATATCAATTTTATCATATCTAGGCCTCGATAAGTATTACAGAATTAGTACCAATTAGTACATTCAGAAATAAACAAGTAACAAATATACTATAGTATAACAATACTTTAAAAATAAAATATAATATATAAAAATTAGTAGAAAAAATAAAAAAACAATAAAATATAAAAACATCGTAAATAAATTAAATCATGTTGGTTTCACAAAAGTTCACTCAAAAAAGTTTATGAGTTATAAGTGGAGTATTAGACAAACATTTCAAGGGGTAACCCCGTACCCCGTAAGTGTAATACATAAAATACCTATTATACCATCTAATATGCTACCAATTAAAAAATATTCGGACCTTTTAACACAATACGCTTTCAACCATGTTGAAAAAGAATACAGGGCTAGTCTTAAAATAAGTGACATATGTTGATGTGACTATAATTGAATGTGATTGTAAGTTTTTTAGATCAATGAGACTTCCATGTCGTCACATTATTAAAACTAGACAATTAAACAATTTAGAAATATTTGATGAAGCATTGTTTTTACCTCAATGGACTAAAAGTTATCTAATTCAAAATCAAAATGCTTTTCGACTACAAGTTAATTTATTGAAAAGTATTCCAGAATGTGTCACATCTATTACATCAAGTAAAAAAAAACCAACATCAGACTTTGAAAAACACAGGGAAGCTTCAAAGTATACTGCTACGATTTCTCAACTTATCTCTACAGTTGGACATAGCACATACATAAATAGAATTGAAGTTTTAAAAAATTTAATTAAGCAATGGGAAAATCACCAAGAAGTAATTGTGATACCTATTGGAGAAACTATAAATACTAGTGAAACCGCCAATTGTAGATCTAACATAAGTACATAGTGGTAAACTATGTTTTTTACATAGTCTAGGGTAGAATTAAATATTTTATTATTTCAGATCCAGTGAGACTGAGAGTGATACCGTCAATTATAGACTTGACCAAATCAATGAAACAGACATGATAAATTATGTTTTTTACATAGTCTAGGGTAGAATTAAATATTTTATTATTTCAGATCCAGTGTACTAATGAGACCGAGAGTGATACCCCGTCAATTGCAGACTTGACCAAATCAAAGAAACAGACATGGTAAATTATGTTTTTTACATAGTCTAGGGTAGAATTAGATTTTTATTTTGTTTCAGATCCAGTGTACTAGTGCCGAGAGTAACCTCAAACCTCTTATTGTTAAAAAAAGAACTGATTTAGGTAGGTATTATTTTCTTTGTTAAACTTTTATTAAATTTTTCATTTATTTGTTTTTATTTCTGTATAGATATTTCTAGCATTACAATTCCTACAACTAAAACCAGGGGAAAACCCAAGGGAGCTCTCCAAACAGTAATTGGTTTAAAAAAAAAGAAAGATTTTGACTAAAAAACCTTTTAAATTGTTGCATTACAATGAATGCAATAAATTAATATTGTCATGGTTTTGTTCTATTGACGTTGTAAACAAGGCTTTAAGTTCAAATTTTAAAATAAATGACACTGATCTAAATGAATACAATAGCATACCAAATAATATAATTGATGAGTTGGTTGATTTATTTCAAGTAGTTATCCTTTAATTTATTTATTTTATTTTATTTTTATAGTTACTTTTTTTTTTTTGTTTATTCAAACAATATTGTATTTTTTAGGTAAAACAATTTTTTTCACCCTCTGCTTGGGCAAAAGTGCAAAAAATTGTTGCTCAGAAAAATGTTTGTCATTCTTTATGGCAGTGTCCACTTTGTCAAAAAAAATGTGCCAACAATTCTATCAGTTGTGATTATTGTTTAACTTGGTATCACCCCAAGTGTGTAAATTTAATTAGCATACCAAAAAAAAACTGGTATTGTCAATATTGCTGAATGTTTATATTTTGTATTTTAAAATTTGACTGGCCAGTGGCCTTAATAGTTAGCAGAAACCAACATGATTTAATTTATTTACATTATTTTTGTTTATATTTTGTATTTTTAAATTTGACTTAATACTAATATTTTATATTTTATTTTTTATTGCTAGTTAAATTTATTTTGGTTAATGCTTTCACTTTGTCCAGATATCTAAGTTTAACAGCTAATAGTGACATGTATCTACCAGCCCAACGCGTAGGGTTTTATCTTTTAAGTGTAATTGTTGATTCTCCTGTAAATGTTGATAGTAAGTCCCATCTGTTTATACTATTTCCAAAAAATGAATAAAAATCTTCTAGATTCGAAAAAAATAATTCAACTTCAATTGAACATTTAACAATGTCATTAATAGTCAAGTTAAGATTATGTGCTGCGCAATGCACATACAGCGCATTTGGTTGCTTTTGTCTGATAAGTGTTTGGACACCACCATGTTTACCACTCATAACGCTGGCCCCATCATATCCTTGTCCACGACAATGAGATAAATCCATATTATTATTTTTTATTAATTGCAACATTTTTGATGACAGACCAGCAGCTGTGTGATCAGTCACTTCTGAAAATCCAAGAAATACCTCTTCGATTTCTATGGATATTGGTTCATATTTTTCATTTTTATTAATTTTAATATATCTATATTTAAATTCCTATAATATACTAACATTATACAAAACGGTCAAAACGTATAATCATCAATCAAGATATTTACGATAAGCCGATAAATGATATACCTAATATTAAGCTAATAAGAACAGAATTATTTAGATAAAATATTATGGTGAGTTTACAATGTTTGGGAACAATAAGAAAAATGGTGGTAAACAACTGTGGAAGAGCTTAAAATTAAAAAAAAATTTTTATAAGCTAAGACAATATAATATAATATATTTTAGAGAATAACAGAGCATAGTAAAGTCTTTGTTGTCAATGAGGGCTACGCCGTTTGTTCACGCACGCCAGTGATGTGTTCGATACATTTCAAACATCATTGAAGTATCTTAAGGCGGCTCTAAGCGAATACAATTTTCATACATTTAGACCAATAAGCTGGCGAAAAATAAATAGACTTCTAGTAGTCCAATTTTAATTTTGAAAAAAGTTTTGAACTTGTTACCTTCTTCTCTATGTTTTGTAGGAAATACTTTTTTATTTTTTTGTTTTGTTAGCACATTAAAGTGCATGTTAATTTTGAAAAATTAATTTAGTTATTTAGAACCGTACTACGTAAATTATCCAAAATATCCAAAATCTATTTCCTACAAAACATAGAGTAGAGGGTAATAAGTTCAAATAATTTTTCAAAATTAAAATAGGATTACTAGAAGTATGTTAATTTTTCGCCAGCTTATTAGAATTATTCATTGTTGTGTATGTACAAAAATATTTTTCGAATATTCGTACGATGACTTGTGCATGCGCGTACGTATGCTATGGAACGTAATCATTCCGTTCGCCCACATCCGGGCGATATGAAATCTATTGTTATCGATTCGAATTTCTTCGAAATACTAATTTTATATTTTATATTATATAAAGTAATTGCATTTATTATAAATACTAGTATTTAAAATCAATGCTATTAGTAAGTTATTACCATCAGTGCAGTTTGTGTTGATTTTATGCATTTGCAAATAATAAAAAGTTTATAAAAATGAGTGATTGGCGATATAGTAAAAAGATGCGTCCAAAATTGACTGCACCACGGAAAAAATTAAGACACAATTTGAAAAATTTACAGTCTAAAAATTCTAAAACTTTAGAGGACAACGATATTCAGGTAGGTATCTACGAGTTATTTTGTTTATATAAATTACCTGACCTACAAATGAATAGTATAATATTTATATAAATTTTTTTACTCCCCTCCCCTCGAAATGTTTCCTGCGTTCGCACTTGATAGGTATACCATTATATAATATATTATTCATTATTTTTTGTAATAGATTTTGGATCATTCTAATGTTTCAAATGAAAATGATGACCAAACTCATGATGAAACTGATAGCAGGTAATTACTAATTTGTAATTATTCTTTTATATTTATTAATATGAATATATTGATTTTACAATGATATGATGTGTTTTTTTGTGTGTGTCTGTCACCATCACGTTTTGGAGTAGTATGATACTGCTTTAATTTTTGACTACAGATCTTCTTTAAAAGGAAAATGAATCTAATTGGTACTTAGAAGGTCAAAACAAAAGAGAAAAAGTAGCTTTCAAAAGTGTCAGGAAAACCCTAAAAAAATAACGGAAAAACGAATCATTGTAAATACTTGAAATTTTAGCGTTAACTATTTACGGTTAAATTTTTAAAATATTTTGACTTTTTTAAGCTACGAGTATTTATAGGCAATTGAAGTTTTCGATTTTTTTTTTTGAAATGCGATAAAAAAAATTTGGCAATCCAAAAATTTTTTAAAATTTAATACAAGATTTATTATACGTTGTACTTATCATAGTAAAAAAAATCAAAAACCGTTGGTCACAATTTTGGTTTATAAATATTTAAACTTCAAATGTTTACAAAATATGTCAAAATCGCGAAAACTTGCAAGGAATTTTGAAGTTTAAAATTCATAACATTTTTGTAATTTTTACCTAAGGTTAAAAAACCCTTTATTCAAATAACTGTAAAAATTATAACGTCAATATAGAAAACATTTTATGAGCCTATGAAATTTAATTTTTTATGAAATCACGTAAAATACGAAATATTACAATTTAAATATAGGTAATAATATCATATATCCTACTAATTATCCTAGACTGATAAATCATCTCCGTTCAGAATCATTTTTTATGTACAATGATATCTGCCTTTGCATTCAAATTTAACACATCCATTATAGTGACCTGCTCTTTCCATTTCTATAATAGAACAGAGTGATACCCACTTTCCTACCATAGCTTTTTTTTTTAATATTTCTATTATTATTTAGAAGTAATAAGGACGACGCAGATATGTCACGTATAAATAATAATATATTTCATTCTACGTACAGATTAGTAGTATCTGATAAACAAGAAAAAAACGCAGAAGAGTAAGTATTTAATATTTATTAGAATATATATAAGTTCAATATTTTTTAGTTTTTATTTCAATAACTACACATTTTTTTTTTGCTTCGATTTTAACTTTGAGGGTTGTTTTGTATAAAAAATGTATGTAGTTAGTAGTTTGTGCTTTAGACTTTTAGAGAACTCAAAATTCTAAGTACTTTTTTTGAGCTATTTATACTGATAATTAAAAATATTAAAAATCTATAGTCACAATATATTTTTTTAGTCGTTTAAAGTTAGAATTTTGACAAAATCTAAAAAATATAAACATTATTTTGTAAATTATATAAATTATACTTAAGTTTTGAATTGATTTTAAATTTAAAATAATTTTTTGATATTACACTCACAATTTTAACTCGCCTCTACGCGCGAAATATTCTCGTCGTGACGTATAATAATAATATTTTTTTGAAATAGATATATATTACAAGGCAGAAGAATTGTTGATATAGCGTACTTATTCAAGGCCATTCAAAGTATTCAACACAAGTTTGACTGTACATTTTCTAACTTAACAATTATAAATGAAAAAAAAAATGGGTTTTTTAGCACATTTGTTTTTAAATGTAATATGTGTGGTACGTTGGAAAATATTTACTCGGAAGATCCTGAACGAAAAGGATTCAACATTAATACAGCAGTTACCTCTGCCGTATTAAACACGGGACAAGGGTATTCCCAATTGGAAGAATTTTGCGGTATACTTGATATGTATTGTATGTCATTTCCCACTTATCAAAATATTCACGAGGAAGTAAGTCAAAATATATTTAATGTAAGTTTGGAAGAGATGAAAAAAGCTGGACAAGAAGAATCGAAAATTGCAATTGAAAACGGAGACGTAGATGAACAAGGTCGTCCGTTAATAACCGTAATTGCTGATGGTGCGTGGTCCAAGAGATCATATAAAAGCAATTATAATGCTTTATCTGGTGTCGCTTCCATATTTGGATGGAATACAAAAAAATGTTTATTTGTTGGCGTAAAAAATAAATATTGTATTATTTGTCATCGAGCTTCCCAACAGAATGAACAAACCAGGTCTCACATATGCTATAAGAATTGGGATAGTACCTCTACTTCGATGGAATCAAGTATAATAGTGGAAGGATTCAAGGAGAGTATTCCAATGCATAACTTAATATATGACAAGTTAATCGGAGATGGTGATAGTAGCGTGATAAAGAACTTAAATTTAACTAAACCATATGGACCGGATTTGAATGTAAAAAAAATAGAGTGTACAAATCATTTACTCAGAAATTATATAAACCGACTTCGTGAAACAGCTAGTCGACGCAAGTGTACAAATGGAAATATTGTTCCAGGTGTTCAAAGAACTTTTTTAAAAAATAATTTACTCCGTCTTCGATATGCTGTTACGGAAGCCATAAAATTTCGTAGTAAAATGAAAAAAAATATTATCGAAAAAGTCAAATTACTTAAATCAGATATTTTGAATGGACCTTACCATGTATTTGGACACCATACACATTGTGCCCAGTATTTTTGTATGGGTCCAAAAGACGGTGAAAATAATTTAGTGCCCGATTTGGAAAAATCCGGTCTTTGGAATGACATTTTAGCAGCAAGAAATTTGTTGGCACACCATTCTTCAAGTTTAATTCACAATGTTAATAATAACTGTGTCGAAAATTATAATAGCGTAGTCGCCAAATACGTGGGTGGAAAGCGTATTAATTTTTCTTTAAAAGGGTCTTACCAAACACGGTGTCATATTGCTCTAACTTCCTTAAATACAGGTCCATCACATATAAGTATATTACACAAAAAAATGACAAAATCAAGTCCAGGTGTATTTACTAAGCGTTTTATAGAACAACGTTCAAACAAAAATAACACTAAATTAAAACGACGACAATTGTTTGGAAATATCAAGCCTAGTAAAAAAACGTATATTGGCCCGGACAGAGACTATGGATGTATTCAAGAAGAATCTCAAATATTAGATATAGAACCAAAGGAATTTAATATTAAAAAATTACAATTTTTAGAGCGCTTATCAAAGACCAATGAAGAAATTAAAATATTAGAAAAATCTACAAAAAATCAGTCGGAAAGTGACCTATGGAAAGCTGAGAGAAGTATACGATTGACAGCCTCAAATTTTGGAAAGGTTTGTAAATTACGAGTAACAACTTCAAGAAAAAACACTGTTAAAACTATATTATATAATGCATTTTCCGGTAACTCATCTACAAACTATGGTATTGAAAATGAACCTATAGCAAGAATTTCTTTTGAAAAAGAGATCAACTTAAAAATTAAACCCGCTGGTTTATTTGTTGATAAAACATATAATTTTTTGGCTGCAAGTCCTGATGGGTTAATCGACGACGATGGTATCATAGAAATTAAATGTCCATACACTATAAAAGATCTTACACCCGAAGATGCTATTCAATGTGGAAAATTGAAATTTGCGACACTCATCGATGGAAAATTAAATTTAAAAACAAATGATAATTACTACTATCAAATACAAGGACAACTATATGTAACACAAAGATCTTACTGTTATTTCGTCTTGTGGTCATCCAAAGGTATGTAAATTATGTATATAATTTTATA
This sequence comes from Rhopalosiphum padi, assembly GCF_020882245.1. Classification (NCBI taxonomy): domain Eukaryota; kingdom Metazoa; phylum Arthropoda; class Insecta; order Hemiptera; family Aphididae; genus Rhopalosiphum; species Rhopalosiphum padi. The sequence goes on from NC_083599.1 coordinate 10,649,469, forward strand.
GGTATCTCGTCAAAATATTGTGGAAGTGGAATTTATATTTTTTTAATATTAATTTAATGTTATCGATATAGATGGTGTACAATAAACAATAATTATTGGTATTAGGTATTCTTTATTACACTTGGTAAAACAATTGGTATTTCCGATAAAAAGAATGATTATATTTTGTACTGGGTATTCTGAAGTAGCTAATAACTATGAAAAAATTTCAAGCTACAATTATTGATTTACAATTTACACATAATTCTTACATTAGTTACATTATTACCGCCACATTTCGACGAGAAACCAATTTTATAAAAATACGATATTGCATTCCTTACTAAATATTTAATTTATCATTCTCATTTACATTTTCAGGCATGCTGTACCAAAAGATATTACGAGATGATGCTTTTTTTGAACAACGAATGCAGCAACAATTAATTTCATTTTATCATGACCATTTGTTACTTGAAATATTAGACTCCCGTTTTCATCGTGGTTTACCTATCAGAGATTAGTTATTACCTATTTTTTAATAATTTTACATACAACAACGACTACAGTATTATTATTATGTGTTATATATTCTGTATTTATATCCATGACAAAAAAGTAAGTGATTTTAAATAAATGTACAAACCTGTTTAATATGTTCTATATAGTATATACATATTCCTATTTGACCTATTTCCTATACTATATGTAATAAAATTAAATCCAGGTTGTTTACTTGTGTATTGTCATAATTAATCATAATTCATTATCTGATAAATTATAATTGTAAAATCCCAACAATGGTTTTACGATAACGATAAGACACGCAACTCGCAAGTACGCGACGCAATCGGAATGTCCGAACTACCTGATCAATGGAGCGGAAGTGGTGGTACATATATAGAACCACACTCACACTAATAATCATTTACGACTAACACAAAGATCACGAGTGGCGACGATTAAATAAGAAATTGCCTAAATTTTTCCCCTTAAATAATAGTCACTAAGAGCCGCCTTAAAGACAAACGTAATTCTAAAACGATTGCAGTTTTAAATTTTGACGTTTACAAAAAAGCGAAAATATCGATTTTCCAAAAAACGGATTTTGAAAAATGGCTGTACATGTACATTATGCAGGTATTAATGTATTTTATAAAATATACAGTATATAGGTATGCAGTTTTCATACCTATACCACATGCATCATTATAGTAATGTATAATCTATAGGTACTTACATAGCGTGCAAGTATAAAAAGTATATATCTTACTATAGGATGTTGATTTGTGCAAAACTGTTGCTTTGTCACAAATATAAAAATAATCTTGTAGGGCTTTTCTTATTTGCAATATTAAAAGACATTTTAATAATATTTTAAGTCTGTCTTGAATAACTAAACATAAATAACAACTAACTAATTGCTGTAACTATGAGATAAAATGTGTCAAGTAATATATATATATATATATATATTAGCATAAACAGTAAAGGTAAAATGTTGAAAATCATACTGTTGCTTGAAGATCATAATCATGATTTAAATGAAATATTATTTAACCATCTACAGAATCAAGAATCAAAAATTATAAAAATAAAAAATTTAAAAGTAAAGATAAATGTATTCAAACCATAAACAGGAAAAGTGTTGAATTTAAAAGATCTTACTAATATATCAAGATCAGGTATGAATTACATAATATTCTTATACATTACTTATAGTAGATTTTTAATTCCATATTTGTAACATTGGGTAATTTAATACTAATAATATAAGTTATTATTTTATATGTTTTAATGTTATTCAACAAATAAAACCAGAAAAAATATTAGCATAATTCTCAATAAAGAAATTAAAAAAATAATAATAATAGATAAAAGGCAAAGTAGAAATAAGAAAAAATATTAATTAAAAGTTAAATTGCATTTTAGGATTTAAAAATAATAATAATTTTTATTTGTAATATCTTTAAACCTATTTATGAGACAGCTATACTTAAGATAAAATTATAAAACTAATAATAGTTGTCAATTAATCTCATATTTAATTAATATAAAGGGTACACTAGAATAATTTTATTAATAAATATTTTAGAGAAAAAAAAGTTAAAAAGTTTCACTGATATAATTCAAAACCTATGTGTATTGTATAAATGTAACATTGAACTTTTTAGTTTTTACCAATTAAACAATTGCAAAAGTCTTTTCATGCAGATCAACCAAATGGTAAATTAATTTCAGTCTTTTCCAGAAGTAAGAAAAATAATACTTAGTTTAGTTACTAAAAAAATTCAATAGGTACTTAAGATAAAGGAGAAAAACTTGTATTTAAAAAAAATATAAAGCAAACTGCCTGTCTAACAGTTTGCCTATAGTGACATAGTATACTTTTCAGATATTATGTTATTTATAGTAATACAAAATATTTTGTGTGTTTCTAAATATCTATTATTCACAATACTTTAATTTTATAATAATTTAACTGATGAGATTTTATTAATAATTTATTACAAGAAATTAATTTAATACATATTTATTATATTTATTTTTACAACATTTTATTAACATTTTGTTACAGCTTGACCAAAAGGTAGTGTTCAGCTGTTTGAGGTAGAGTTCAGAGGTTTTGTAACAGCTAGGTCAAGAGGCAGCACCAGCTGGGCACAGAATTAACTATACTGCTCCAATAGGCGGTCGAGAAAAATATCACAAACATGTAACAGTTAGGCCATAACTATTATTTGTATAAATAATATTCCTCTTTTGTAAGCGATAACTCAAGATTGATTTTCTAATATAACAATTTACAATTATCATTTAGATTTTTTAAATTTAAAATCAAAGTAAATTATATATTTTAGGTACTCGATAAAATAATAAAAATAACAAAAAAAAAAAAAAATACACAGGTAAAAAAAGACAAAAATACAACGAAAAAAGGATTTTATAGAACACCCGGCTGGGTGCCCGTGATATGTTTGATGTAGATGTCACGACTGAACCCGATGATACCACTGACACACAGCTTTCTAAAGAGTTTAGCATAGGACCTGCTACACAGCGAGCGGAGAAAGGTGTCATTGGCTTTTAAGTGTAAATGTGTTGATTTTAAGATCCTAAATCATCTACAATACTCCTTTCTCACATAGTGTAGTATCAGCCATTAAAATCTTACTTTGGACTATATATTAATATATTATACACCTATCATTGGATTTAAAAATTATACGTATTTATTTTTATGTACATCTATATTCATTGTTCGATGGGCATACAAAATACTTTCATGTTTGACTACATGCATTTCTTTTAAATTTAAACATGTACCTATGATTTCAATTTTATTATTTTAATATTTATCTAATTAATTATAGACCTCTGAATGCTGTAGTAGGAGTATGTCAAAAAATATAACATTTGTTATACGGGTATCCGTCCACTTATTAACTGTTGACATTTTCACCAAACACTAAATATTATAGATGCATTGATAAAATATATTATTTCATTAAAATTAAACAAAAGAATATTCAGAGCTTTGAGTAGGTATTTATGTGATCATTTTATAGCTCCAAAGCTTGGGATAAAGTGAAAAATCATTAGAACGAGTCATACGCAATTAGAAAAAAAATTTAATGTACCTACTTCCTAGGTGGCTAGGTACTTACTTCTGCTGTAATCAGACAATTTCCTAGTTCCTAGTGTTAACCGTTTGTTCATAAACTCGTCGACATTGAATAATATCTTAAATCATCGTCTTGGTGTTGTTTGTGATTGAGAAGACTTACGTTTGTGTTTTTATTGTTATTTGTTTTGTTTGTTTTTAACGTTTTATCATTTAGTGATAAGCTCTCGAAACAATATCATGTTTTATTAATTCATGGGCGAGAATAACTACAGTCGGCGACTCTACGACAAACGTCGACGGGATGATAGTGATCGACGAGATAATAATAATAATGTTATAGTGATTTTGTGAGTTAAAATTTAGTATCTACTGTGGACTATGGCCGTAGTCTATATTGTATTTAGTGGATCGTGTCAAGGTAGGGGAAAGCATTTGCCTCGGAGAGAAATTAAATGATAGATTTTTTTTTTGTTACTCGTTTATTAAAACATAATATACTTAAAAGTTCTAAATGACCCGTTTAAACGTTGAATAATATACGTGCATATATCTAACTCGTAATATAGCTGCTAGAGGTAAATTCAAATATAATAAAAATTAAAAACCGAGTAGACACAGCAGTGCACGTAGTCGTAGCGGCGGCGGGTTATGAACGTGTGTGTGTGTGCCCGTCGTTTTATTACTATATATCACGATTAAAGATATCTTTAATCGTGCTATACTGTACTACACACAAAACAAAAACGATGACAATCGTAATAAATATTTTGAAAACGTCACATTTTTTCGTACGACTTTACTTAACATAATCAAACATCTGTTCAAAAAAATCGTGTAGTGTTTTAAAATTGCCAATATTTAATTTATTAAGTATTAATGTACGAATTACAACAACACGGAACGGTTAAGCAAAACATAATGATGATCGAAACCATCCCACGTCTTTGAAATAATTGTTTCTCACTTTTATGTCGAGGTGAATAATAAATAAAATAAAATATAAAGTAAATATATGTTTTTGCCTACAAATTCCTAAATGTAAAAGTTTTAACCTAACATACTGTAGATCCTTTGAATTTAAGAACAATAAACGGATAGACCGAGCGAACACGAAAATTTTTTTGAGAATCCAAAAATCCAAAATTTTGATTTTTGGTTTTCCAAAATTTTGGAAAAATTAGATTTTGATATATTAATTGATAGTATATCTTTGAGATTATTAACCTAGATCAACATAATATGTGGGCCGTTCCCGGTGGTACTGCAATACCGGGTCAACCCGCGGTGGAGCAGGAGCAAGCCCCAAAATCTCCACCAAAGTTTGAAAAAATTAGTTTAACATTTGAACCTTTCAATGAAAGGTGTATCAGATGTTAAGCTGATAAGAACAGATACTACACTTTGATCTTAGCCGATAGGCCGAGAAGCGATACTCTTTCGAATTCACAGAGCTATCTTAAAGACAAACACAATTCTAAGACGATTGCAGTTTCAAAACTGAAAGATTTTGGTTAAGCGAAAGTACCGATTTTCGAAAAACCGGATTTTCAAAAATAGCCGTTCATGTCAATAATGTATTTAATTACACCTCACTTGACATCGATAATTGATTTTAAATACATATTTTTATAGATTAATTGTCGACAATTCGATCACCCAAATGGTACAGCTTAATCGCGCTATCTATCGTCAATGAAAAACGGACGCACACACCAAATATTATTATTACGTATACGTATAGTAACGATGTGCGGCGGAATACGGGAGTACCTTGTCTTTTGTCGACAATGCATCCTTGTCGATCTGTATCGTTAGCGCCCTCTCGTAGGCAAGCAATTCGCATATATCTATATAATTTGTGAAAATTGACATTTTCTAATAATGTAAGATTTTTAAAATTGTTGTTCTTTTAAAATAGTTTTCAAAACACAACGATGACCTTTTTTTAATTGATGATTGATGAAATAAACTCAAAAAATAAATATTTAAAAACTATATTATTATTTATATTATTACCTATTAAATTATTGATATTACATTTTTATTTTAAATTGCATCAGTCAATTTTTCAGCTTGACTGATTTTTAGATATTTTAATTATAGAAAAAAATCCTTGGAATAAATTTTGTTATGACACAGTATTTTTAAAAATGTTCAATGAAATTGATTGAATAAATTTTTTATTAATATTTAATTTAAATTTACAGATATTTAGACAGGTACTTATGATTTCAAAAATATTTCAAATTAAATAAACTATAAAGCATTAAAGAATTATTATTAATGCTTATACAATTAAACAGATTTTCAATCAAACGCTGGACCAATCCCAAAACATTTTTTGGTTAGAATACAGAAAATTTCGCATTTCAGCTAGTTCAAAAGCTCATAAAATAAAAACATTAAAATCTACATCTGAGGAAAGTAAAAATAAATTGGCCATATCTTTAATAAATGAAATGGAAATTAAAGGAAAAGGAGCATATGTTTTATATGGATTGCAGACTGAAAACAAAGCATTTACATTGTTCTCTTCTTCATACAATGTTGATGTAATTAAAAGTGGACTAATTATTCATTCGTCCAAACCTTGGATTTGTGCTAGTCCTGATGGTTTGATTTTGAAAAATGGAAAAATTATCTCAGTATTAGAAATTAAATGTCCTAGTTCCTGTAAAAAAAAACCAATAATTGATCCAAGTACTGGAATACCAAATCTATCTTATTTAAAAATTTCAAATGAAGGAATTGTTTTAAAATCTAGCCATATATATTATACACAAATTCAAATTTTAATGTACTGTACAGGTTTATGTAATTGTCACTTTTATATTTTCAATTTTATTGAACCTTTATTGTTGGTTATAAAAAGAGATCCAATTTTTTTGTCTAACTTAATTCCTAAGTTAGATACATTTTATTTTTCATATTATTTACCCAACTTGTGTAAAATCAAATAAATAGTCATATTAAAAGAGATTTGAATGATTAATAAGTATTATACAGTCATATGATACTTACATCTATTATACATTGTTAATTAAAAAAAATAATAAATTGTTTTTACAAACATTATATTATAGTTTTATTATTGGATTGCTTAAATTTACTAAGACACAACACATAAATAAAATGTTATCTATGTATACCAATAGATCAGATGTTATTTTATTAAGTATATTAAATGTTTTTAACCTAGCAAAAAGCCTCTCAATATGTATTCTTACACTAGCAACATTATAAGTGCTTAGAACTTCTTCCTCGGTAAATCTACCATTATGGAGCATGGGGGGAATTACAAGAATACTATTTTGATCATCAACACCTGTTTTTATCCCTGGAAACCCCTTATCCGCAAGAACCTGGTCACCAGGTTCAAGTTTATTCAAAAAAACCAGAATCGTTAGTGATATAACTGTCACTGGATCTACCACCATACGATTTAGACAAAAAGCTAACCATTCCATTTGGTGTAATGGCAACAAATACTTTAATGGTATATCCTCCTTTATAATGTGAATACATACAAACCCTCTGTTCCACAGTTTTAGGCTGTTCTGTCCGAATTTCTGTGCAGTCAATAATACACCTACAATTTGGATAATTTTTTTTAAAAACTTCTGCTAACGTTTCTATTATTGTACTTTTACATGGCCAAAATATTAAATGTTTACATTTCTGACTTAAAAATAATAAGCATTCTGAAAAAACTCTGCTAACAGTTGTTCTGTGAATTGAAAAAAATGAGCTTAAGGATGAATACGTTAGCCCAAGTTTTAATTTCATTAAACAAATTAAAAGAGTATTTTCCTTACTAATAATTAATCTATTACTTTGAGGTAAAAGTCCCAATAAAAAGTTAAATATTTGAAAAGTTGTGCCAGTTAAGTCTTTTAATGAATTTTCTGACTTGATTGAATCATATCCATGAAATGCAATTTTAGAAAAACAAAATGTTGATTGTTCAAAATCTAACCCACAAGATTTTTCAACCATTGTAGGTTTAATAAAGTTATGAAATGATTTAGGTATTGATACTTGAGTGTTAACACTATTACCATTAAAATCACAAGAAAAAATAAAATTATCATCAGGCACATCAAATGCTACTTGTGTACAAATACTAACTGAAGTATTTATATTATTTTGATCCACAATAAGGGGTAAACCTCTTAGAACTTCATCAGTATTGTTTGATTGATTTTCAATAGATAGGGTTTCACGATTAATAGCTCGTTCATATCTTGCACTTTGCTGTAATGGATCATTCAATTTTTTTTTGTAAAGTTTTGGAAATATTGTTGGTATATATGAAGGGCTCCTTGGATGAAGTGATTTCCTATTTCCAACAAAATGAGCACTACAAATGACACTATTCTTTGTAGGTATCCAAGGTTTTCCATTAATACTACAACAATGTAACAAATAATTAAAATAAATACCTACCTTTATATGACTATCAATGTATAAAATTGTATACATTTTAATTTAAAATAGTATATTATAATATACGTATTATTCTAATATTCTCATTTACTAACTCGACTCTGTTAACTGCTTTAATCCAAAGTTCTTTTGTTTTTTTCTCATATGCTCGATTTGGAAAATTATAAAATTTTATATTTGTAATATTTTTATACGTATTATTGCACATCACCACACAACAATTGTTATTCGATTTTTTATTCATATTTATTTATTATTAAATCAAAAAAAATATGTGAACATTTTTCGTACATAAAGCCTCAATTAACTCGATTTATCAGTTATCATTTTATCAACATATATTATAATTTAATAAATTATATTAGGTACATATCAAAATGTTTACAAATCACAATGCATCCATGCTATTGATATATTATTATAATATAGCAATTAAGTAATTTACAATACGATACATTCATATAATACGTTTTGCATGTGATTCGTTTCCCGGTAAAAGTTAGCACATTGACTACTGGGAGCGCTAGTTGTAATACTGCACAGTCTCTATACGCAGTATAATTAATCTGTATTATTTGCTTATGGCAGAACACCCATTCACCGAGGACTGCGGTGTATCGTCGAACCACGAACATCTATTATACACGCACCGGTTAATCGGCTAAAGAAAGAAATAACGCTATATAATAATAAATGTATGAGAACGATGATGGACTCGAAATTTAGTCAAAGTGAGAATTCTTTCCGAAAGCGAAACAATAACAATTAACTATTTTACCATAACTATTACAATTATAATTACCAACACTGACTATATTGTCCAGAGCTATCGTTTGAAATCATCAACAAAAAGCCGGTTCTATTGGCATTTGCAACATTGTCACCCGTTTTCGTTATCCCCTTAATATATAAATATATTGTATCTCGTTATCCACCTTATACATAACAGAATAAATTATTTATTTAAATAATTAATTCGCCATGCTCGTATGTACATTAGTATGGTTTGGCTATGGGTGTGATCGGGAAACCGGCGATAAAGGACATCCGGAATGTGTTTGAAACGCGATACGTTTCCATTCAATATGTTTATAAAATATGTTGCACTGTTGCAGTAGCCAGTCACCGACGTTCCGAAGAATTGGCCGACGGTCGACAGATAGCGTTCGCGGGCACAGTCGTTTGTCGACACTGTTTCGACGTGATCACCCGGCGTTTTTAACGTACTTTGACCATAAGTTTTCACATTCAGCCGTCGTGACAACGCCAAAAGCTTACACCGGTTACAATCCGGACACACACCAACTTTATTGACTTGCGTTCTCATCCGGGAAAACGGCGAGATGCGAAAACAAGTAACTGCACAGCATCGCCAATGGACCTGTCGTATATAGCGAACCGAAAACCCTAGAATTTTTAACTCCGGTTCCCTTTCAAATCGAAAAAATCTTTCGCCTTTTACTAAAGATTTCCGTGGAGGGGAGCACTCAAAGGAGTCTAGAAATTTAATTTTTTTAATAGCCTGATCTTTAGGTCGGGCTTCTAATACTGAAATAAGTAAAGAACATTTGAGAAGTGTAATAGTTGGCTCGCGTTGTGAATAATTAATTCTAATGTAGTGTATGTTACTTATGACCGACGTGATCTATCTTGAGATAAGACATTGACAATTTTATTGTTGTGACAATTACCTCTTACGGTATTCCTAGCTATAGTTGACAACGTTTTTTCCTGAACACTATTACTATAATTATTATACTTATCAATATTGTTCGACATTTGCCAAATTATTAATATTGTACGCCGTCCGGCTTGTTGTTAAATTGTGTAGTGCATACACACAAAATCGGACATAGGTACTCACCCTCACAACACAGCATCAACTTTTTTTCTACCGTCTATTCCATATCGTACTAATGTACTATCTTCATCGCACTCGACCCACGTAAATGCTGCTCATCGCGTTATATTATTACGCAATTTTATTTCTTTTTTACCTTTTTTTTTCTGTCATAAATCAATATTCTAATTTTATCTAAATAAAAATTTTATTTAGAAAATATTTGAAAATAATATGGTCATCGTAATGTAAACGTAGAATGTGATTACACCGAAATCGTCAAACTTTTCCAATCTACAGAATATGAATAATATGTTAAAATTATTTATATTGCTAATAAAAAAAACAAATTATGTTAGAACTATTACATTATTATGATAGCAATCGTCATAGGTCATATGCTATGATATTTTAATTTTATAGGGAGGTACATAATTGACTTATTAATGATGTTTATAATTTTTTTTAAAGTTATAGATTATAGAATAATACATTAATACGATACAATATTTAATTAATAATTTAATAATTTAATAATTACATATTTAGTAACTGTTTACTATTATTAATTATTATACTGCAACTTATTACTGTCTACTCCAGCGGTTCTCAACTTTTGTAGTTGTGTGGACCACCAATTTTGTACAAAAGAAAAATGACGCTCACTAATAGCATACCTATATGGCTATATACCTATACATAAATATAAAGCAATTGTTTGTTAACTCAAAAAACATAATTGAATCTAATTACAAGTTAAACAATTTAATGAGATTCTTGTCATTGCTTGTCCCCTATGCGAGAGTCAATATCTAGATACTGGATAATTGATTGTGTTAGTTGGGAACTGCTGATCTACTCCTTTACTTAGTAGTATTACAATAATTTTGTAAAAAAAAATGTATTGTGTAAGAGGTCCCATACTCAGCATAAATGATAATAGAGCAGGTTTCTAATACCAAATACCAATTCGTAATTAATTTCATTCCTACTCAAAATATTTTTTTTTTTTTTTGACAAGAATAACAATATTATTTTAGGATTATGTAGTTTTTTAATTTTTATGCGAATACCAAAGTCCAAAATCTCTTTTTTAGTTACAATAATTGTTTTTATTTTTTTAATAAATTCAATAGCTGAGTAAGGATAGTTTTGTAAATTGTTAAAAATGTTTTAAATAATTGTTTACTTTTATATGATCATAACACATATAACTATTATGTACTACATCTGACTTTATTATAACACTAAGAAAGTATATCTACCTACTAATTAAAATTATGTATTGGCAATTCTTAATAAAAATAATAAATATGTTTAGTCTATTTCTATTTTTATAGTAACACAATATATTGTTATGAAATTAGATTATAATATGCATAATTCAAAATATATACACAGTTGTAATTTCTAACAATATACTAAAATTATAATAATTATACAAAAGCAATTACCCAAAAATAAAACACAATTCTATTAAAAATTTAAAATTACAACTTCAATAAAAATGTTGATTGATATTTTCAAAAATGAATAAATACTCAGCTAATTAAGTGTATAAAAATGAGAATCAATTTATAATCGATAGTTAAAAACTTGTGCAACAATCATTTACAAAACATTATTAACATTATAGTTAATTCATGAAGTATAAATATTGTTTTAAAAATACTGATACCTTTAATACCTACATAAACATAATAAATAATTAATAGTATAAACACATACACAACAATAATTATTATCTAAACTATCTTGAATTTGGAATTGAAATTATGAGTAGTATAATATCTTAAAAAATAATGTTTCTAGCTTATGTTTATTTTTATTAGAACTTAGGAATACAATAAATGTCTTTTATTCTTTGCATAGAGTAATAATATTCTGTAACAATATTGTGATTACCACCACCTTATCAAAAAATGATAAGTGGAACATTTTCGGGATCTATCTCTATCAGTTTGTTTTGTCTACAAACATCAATTTAAATTAATCTTTTATTATTATTTTTTTTTATATCATTTGAAAATTTTTAAAGTACCTATGATGAATTTTAATAGTTTATTTCGATCACAAAAATTTCAAAAGTACAAATTATTTTTCAATAAAACAATGTTTATACGATCAACAGATAAACCAAGTACAGAATCAGTAATAAGACCTAACAAGTCCCAGCCATATACCAAATTTTTTGTCTTAGATTTTGAAGCTACTTGTGACAATGGGGCTCATTTACTAAAACCTCAGGTTGTTTTTATTTTAAGCTTGATTGTTAAATTATATTAGACTTATTGTTAAAAACTTTTCAAAAAGAAAAAATAGAAATAATTACTGTTGATTATAACTGGATTTTCCTCAATATTTGATGCACAGTTTACACTATCTTACGGATAAAATATAGTAGGTGAATTAAAGAACAGTAAATACAAATTTACCAGTATTATCATTAAAAATAAGTGAGATATTTAAAAGTAATATATTTTTATCAATTGTCTCAATTCTTTTTTATATTGGAGATTTGTTAAAGATTTAGGACTATTTAAAATATATTACTTTATATATAAATATATAATTGTGACTATTAGTACTAATAGTAAAAGAGTGATGTTTGTTAACAGTATTGTAATGATAACAGTATAATATTTATAGTAGGTAATGATCTGCTTAGTACTTAATATATTTATAACAATTACACTTATGGTTGAAGTCCTTATAAATTTTACTAACTAACATTGAACTTTTAAATATCTTAAAACTTTTTAGGAGCTATCTTTAAATTTAAAAGTTATTACAAATCATTAGATTTGAACAATAATTTTGAGCAGATATTTTTTTGCTAAAATATAATAGTTTTATTAGAATAAATACATATATTTTCTCATCAGTTTATATCAGTTTTTTTAAATTTAGTTAAATCCTTTAATAGTATAATTTCCAACATATGAAATTGTTTTGAAGCTTTTACTGTAACAATGTATTAAACAAAACTAAGTACCCATATCACATTAATTATGTATTAAAATTAGTTTATTACTAATTCATCATATTCAGAATTATAAAATAATAATTTACATTTATTAGAACAATTAAGTTTTATCAATAAATACTAATAAATTTTTTTTTTAATATATACTGTTTATCTTATATATTTTTTTTGATACATTTGTTTTAGGAAATAATTGAATTTCCGTGTATATTGGTAGAACTTAATACAGCCAAAGGAAGTTTTGATGTAGTATCATGTTTTCATTCATATGTTAAACCTATAATTCATACACAGTTGACAGACTATTGTACACAGTTGACTGGTATTACACAAGTATGATATTTCAAAATCTATTTTTATAATTGTTAAGATTTCTAATATAATTTGTTAGAATTACTATTAATACTAATTAAAAATGTATTAAATTACTTATAATAACTATCTATTTCAATGAGTATTACAAATATTAAAAACAATCCTATATTTATGTCAGTTTATGACATAATTATACAAACTATTTAAAATATGTTTCATGAGAAATATAAAATATTTCTATTTAATGTTTATTTTAATATTATGTTACATATATGTATTAATTTATTACCTTCTACTACTACATAAAAATACTAGACAGGATTTTACAAAATATGGGATCCTTAAAAATGTTTAAAATATAGAACAATTGTAATTTTATTGTCTAAAAAAATATATAATAAATTACTAGTATTAAAATTAAGTAATAAATAAATATATTAAAATACTATATTAGCAGTTTTATAGATATTTTTTTATTATAAAGTATACAGATATGAATATTATTATTTAGATATATTAAATATATTTTTATTATTACTTTATGATATTCAGACTATATACCTAGACATAATACATAAATATAATTATGAATTAATTAATGCTGAGTTGTATAAAAGATTTTATTAATTTATTGGTTGACTAAAAATTAATGGACCAATCACATACCACTAAGTTATGTTTAACCTTTTAAGAGTGTAATTATCTTGTAAAATATGTCTAAATTGTACAGTTATTTTGTCTTTACATAAAAATTAGCGACCATATTTATTCATTGAATTTTTTTTTTATAAATAACATTTGAGTACTGACAGATATGTACCAACTTAAATTTATAGTATTAATAAATTAACATATTATTATTTTTGTATTACCAATAAAAAGTTTAAAACATAAAATGATGTATTTACTTTCTATTCTAAATCAATCTGCAATTTCGAAAAAATGTATTTTTACTAATTTTTTTTGTATTTACATTTATTTTAGGAAATAGAATACTATCAGGAATATTAAACATCTTGTAAATATATCCGGACATTAGGTTTAGATTTTTTTTAATTTTTAATATTATACATTGAGAAACAGTGTAACATCTTGGACTTTAACTTACAATTCTTAATATGTACTACACAATATTGTTTGCCCTAAGACTAGATAGAATAAGCCTAACTCTGTAAGAATGCACAAAATATAAAGATAAAGATAAAAATATTATAATATTATGATGTTTGAAAAATAAATTTTACTTCTATGTTGATACAATGAAAAATTCATATCCACCTATTTTTATTAAAAAATTTAATTATATATAATATACATATAATTTTTTATTTAATTTAAAAAATAGAACTTTAAATTATTAAAAAAAATTAATATTACAACATAACAATTGTATTTGTTTATGAATATATTTGAATATATTTTAGGACATGGTCAGTAATAGCCCAACATTTGATGATGTTTTCTTAAATTTTTGCAATTGGCATAATGATCATACAAATATGGAAAAAGAAAAATCTATCATTGTAACTTCAGGAAATTGGGACATTGGTAATATGTTCGTTGAACAATGTAAATTGTATCCTTCAACAATAAAAATTCCAGAATTCATGTGTACTTGGATAAATATTAAAAAGGTATTTCAAAAAAAATATTTTAACATTTTCAACTAGTAAAGAATTAAAAAAAAAAATGTGTTTTATTGTGGTTATTTTAATAGTTATTTGCTCTGACAATGGGACAGTATCCACTAGGTATAACAAATATGCTTAAGAGAACAAATTCAAAACAATTTGGTAACATTCACAGTGGAATTGGTAATATTAATTTAAAACAAATATTAATAGAGAATATAATAATAATTATTTATATTTATGGTTTATAGATGATTGTGTTAACATTATTACCATTATGAATCAATTATCACAAAGAGGATGTGTATTTCAAGCTACAAATAAAATAATTAGTGTATAAAATAGATTTTGTATAATAAACCATAACAAGTAAAATCAAAATAAATAATAGGATTTTTAGTTATTTTTTACCTAATTTTATTAATATTAATCAATTATGAACGGTGAATTCAAGAGCTCAACATTTAATTTCGATATATAAACTAAAAGGTGAGAAATTCCTAATTTTTAGTTTTTTTAATTTTAGCATAGAGGCAATATTATGTAGAAGTTTAAAATATTAAATTTATTATATTAATTATTATTTACAGAAGTTTCAGTACCTTAAAACCTTATCCATAATTCTTATTTAAATAAAAGTAGTATTTTTTTAAAAATATTTTTAAACATTTTGATTAGTATATGATAATAATATAATTTGTAACTTTTTATAATTTAATAATCATTATAATTAGGATTAATTTCAAACTGTAAATAAACTATCTATATATTATAATAGTCAATAATTAGATTTTCACACACGTGTGTTTAATATTTAGATAGACAATAAATACTTACGCATACAAATATAATTTTCACACAGTTTGGCTCACAATAGTTCCCATTACATCATTTATTGATTATTATTTTCATTTTTTTTTTTAATAACAAATTTACAATTTCTGTAAACACTATATAAATGTTGCCTTATTTTCTCTGATAGTTACTTTATTAATCTAGTAAAACATTAATTTAATTGCAAATTCATATTTTTAAAATAAAATATTGTAAGTTATTTATTTTTTTATTATGTCAATTTCATCTTCATTCATCATTATAACCAATGATTTTATATTATATAAATGTATATTTTTTTAAAGTATAGTATAATAATGGATAATGCCCAAGGTAAATGGCCAGAACACGTTGGCATACTAGCCTTAGAGATAGTAGTACCATCTACATATGTGAACCAGAATGACCTTGAGCTGCATGACGGTGTATCAAAAGGCAAGTATACAATCGGTTTGGGTCAAGAACGTATGGCATTTTGTTCAGACCGTGAAGACGTTGTCTCATTGTGTCTAACTGCAGTTAGTTTGCTGATGCACCGTACAAAAACAAGTATGTATATATATGAATGTTTAAATGTGTTTTGACTTTATATAGTAAATTTAAATACAAATTAGGTTACTCTAATATTGGACGACTTGAAGTGGGAACTGAAACACCAATAGATAAATCTAAAAGTATCAAGTCTATGTTGATGCGTTTATTTGACAACTGTAACAACAATGTCGAAGGCGTAGATTCAACCAATGCATGTTATGGGGGCACAGCTGCCCTTTTCAACTCAATAGCATGGTTAGAATCCAGTGCTTGGGATGGTATATATCTTCTACTAATTACAATCATTAAAGCTTAAGACTTTCTGCATTTTCATATTTATTAGGAAAGGTTATTTATTATGCGTTCACTTAATTAGTTAAATAGTAGTAAATAAAAAACAAATTTCAAGTTTTTTTTTGTAATTAATATCGAAAATTAAATGCACAATTTTAAAATGTTAAAAGTCGACAATGAAAAACAAATAATAAACAAATTAATTAGTTATTTAGTTTTCATTAATGTTGAATTGTGCTGTCTATGTGGTATTTATTAACTACATTAAAATTAAGCCTCATTACATTATTATCCTAAGTTTAGTCATACATCATATTTAAATGTTATGTCGTAATAGATTTATGGACATTGTTTGTAGGACGGTTGGCTATTGTTGTTGCTGCAGATGTTGCAACGTATGCTCGTGGTGGAGCGAGGCCGACAGGTGGTGCAGGCGCCGTTGCAATGTTACTAGGACCTAATGCACCCTTAGTGTTAGATAGAGGTTTTGAGATAAAACTATAAACTTTTTTTTTTTACATTCTCTAATCTACATAAAAATCTAGAACTGAGAGCTTCACACATGAATGACACATACGACTTTTACAAAGGAGATATGAGCACGAATTATCCAACAGTGGATGGAAAAGTGTCAATTCGATGTTATTTTGAGGCGCTTTACAATTGCTATTATCTGTATCGAAAGAGGTTTTTGAAGAAATTCGCAGACAACGATAACAATAAATCCAATAATCTGAGTAATAGCATATTAAAAGGAGTACATTAGTAAAATTTTTACATTCACCCACTATGAAAACACTTATGTCTTACGTAAACCCAGATTTACTATCGTTACTTTCCGATTAAAATTTATTAAGTTCACGTGTAAACGTAAAATGTTATAGGCCCTAAGAGTGTGTTGCAACACTTTGATGCCATCGTATTTCATTCGCCCTATGGAAAACTTGTAAGGAAAGCATTTACTTGGTTACTACTTCATGACATGCAGTTAGACGTTAAATGTTATGAAAATGAATCAAATCTATTGAAATATGTGTAAGCAAATTAAATGTGTGATAACTAAAATCTGATTTTCAATTAGGAATAATTAACAAATACTTAAATATTATTACTGTCTAGGTACCTATATTTTCTAATTTTATTATAAAAATGTGTTTTTAATGATAATTTAAACCAATTTGTGAATATTCTTGATTAAGAGTATGATAAACAATATTCTTGATTCGGTAATACAAATACAGTTATGTTTAATATAGTATTTTTTCACTATCTTAAAAATAATTGTTTTTTTTTTTTCAAGTATTTTCATAGATATTTTAGATAACTCCTTTAATAGTTATTTTTTTGTGGAAACAAATAAATATTTTTAGATTTAGCATTTAAAAATACATTATTTCCATGAAAAAAAAAATATTTGAAATTATGAACTTCCTATTAGAAACACCGATATCAGTGTCAATATGTTATCCGATTTAAGCGTGATAAAGGACACAGAACAATTGTTTAAAAAATTCACTGCACCAACACAAAAATTGCCCAAAAATATTGGAAACATGTACACAGCATCTATATTTAGTGGATTGATTTCATACTTGCTTAGGTAATTATATAGCGATGAGTTTTAATTGGCTTTACAATTGTTAATTTTACCATAACATGGACTCAGACATAAGTGTTGTATTTGACGTGTTAAATTAATTGAATTACAGTAAACCTATCAGTGAAATGGCTGGGAAACGAATAGCAATGTTTTCATTTGGTTCTGGTATGTGTTCTTCATTTTATTCAATTACTATACGGCCAGGAGCAAAACTAGATACTCTTATTGATTTATTGCAACGTGTTCCTGTGATGTTAGAAAATAGATATTGTACATCGACTGATGAATTTGAAAATACACTAACAAACCGAGAGTTAGCTTACAACAAAGGTAGTATTTCTGTTATAGTTCTACAAAATTATTACTTGGAATATGAATTTTTTTAACTATAATCTATAAATTAAATTATTTTGATTTGTTTATAGCACCTTTTGAACCTACTTCAAATGTTGACAATTTGTTTCCTGATTCATGGTACTTGACTCATATCGATAGTACCTTTAAACGATATTATGCACAAAAGAAATAACATACTACGTTTAAAAGTACCAGTTATTTTTAATATGTTTTTACATAAGATAAAAATAATGCTTAATGTTTTTGTTATTGATTTGAGAATTTATTTTTATTTTCATCAATTCTTTCTTTTGATATTGTTAATGAGTTCTTGTATTTCATTTGCAGAATATTTCTGAAAAATAATTTAAATTTCTTAAATTTCAATTATTATAATAAAACATTTTTAAGAATGGAAAATTATTAAATAAAAAGTAATAGACATTATAAATTGTATTTATTTTTATGTATTAGATACTCTAAAAAAGTGAATTGATATACTTAAAGATCATAAATTTAGTTATAAGTGTAAAATATGAATGGTAACAAACAAAATAATAAGTTTATGCATCGAGATAAAAATGTAGGCGTTGTAATAGTTACCTAAAAAGCTTAAGAACTTGCTCTGGGAACTAAGAAAAAGAATCAAAATTTGAAATTTTTCAACATTACATATGATTTTATATACATATTGAAATTTTCAAATATTTAAATTAATCTTAAGCTATTTGTTCACTGAACCAAATCACATCATTCTACTAAGTGGGGCTCAAAAGTTGAGGCAATTTAAATAATAATAAAAATCACTTAAAATGAAAATAGTCATTCAAAAGGATTTTATATGTAGAAAAATTGATCAATTGATGATATAAGTATATTTAGAAACTTAATGATATTATATATTATAACAGTTAACTTACTGATTTTTTTGGTAATATTCCTGGTGTTATTTCTTTTCTTATTAAATTATCTTCAGAAAGGGTTTTCTTCTGAAAAATAATTTTAATGCATTATGAAATAATATAAATAAATATATTTTACAAAATTTGTCATATCTAATTATACTAAGAAAATAAATTTAAATCTGTTATCTTCTATGGGTATTATTTTTTGTTAATCTTTATAACATGATTTATGAGTCTGTGCTATGGTCCAAACTATCTGTTGATAATAAAGAATACATAGGATCAAAGACATTAAACGAATAGACAAGAACTCCACATACCAGCAGCATTGCTAGAATTGTATAGATAGGTAAACAGTTATATCTTACTTTCAATAAACATTATCTCACTATTTCTAAAAAATTGTCATTTATATTAGGATTCATTAGTAGGAAATGTAAAGATTTTACTAATCCCTTTACTCTTAAGGTATTATATTTTTCATTAGTACGATCTATTCTAGAATATAATTCGATTATCTGATCCTCTGTAAATACCCATATCCAATGCCTTGAAGGTATACAAAATCGTTTCCTTCGCTTTAAATTGTACAAGTGCAATATCCCACGTCAATGTCATACACCATATAAACCTTTATTAGACACTTTAAATATGAATGGTCTTGCAACCAGGAGAAATATAATTGATTAAAAGTTTTTATTAAGTGGTAAACGGTATCATTAAGAGGATGCCAGCGTAGTATTTGTTATCTCTCTCTAACCCACGCGCAACATAGCAAATTTTACATTCACAAAAATGACTATAACCATATTAATTTCTCAAATTAGAGTGAAATGACCTATTACAGAATTTAAAGTTAAGAACATTATCTGGGCATCTCAGAAGCGTTTTATTATATTTTTATTTTAAAGCGAGTTATGAGTATTTAAAAATTGTAAATTGTTTATACATCTTAAAAAACTCATAACTAGCTTTAAAATAAAAATATAATAAAACGCCTATGAGATTCCCTAGATAATGTTCTAAACTTTAAATTTTATAATAGGTCATTTCACTCTAATTTGAGAAATTAATATGGTTATTATTATTTTTGTGAACGTAAAATTTGCTATGTTCTGCATGGGTTAGAGAGAGATAACAAATACTACGCTGGCATCCTCTTAATTCTAGTGAATTACTAAATTATCTTAATTTCTATGTCCCTCAATGGCTCAATATCAAACTAGATCTACTAATACTTTTTATACGCAATTACATAAAACCAATTACTTAATAAAAGCTCCTAGAGGAAAGGAATAGAATGATAAGATTAGCTAATGATACACAGGTCGATTTATTTAATTTTAACTCTATTGAGTCTTTTTATAATTATATTATTAATTATTACATGTGAATTATTTATCAATGTTATAAACCTTATTTTTGTTACTGTTATTATTTAATCTTAATTAACTATTCGCTATTTTGTATATCTAATATCTATTAATCACACTGTTCACTTTTTCTTTCTATATGTATAAATTATTTTTTTTAAATGTTTTGATTTAAAACTGTTACTGGGCTTTGCTCGTTTGAATAAATAAATAAAAAATAAAATAAATAAATATAACCTGTCTTAATGACAAATGTGCATGTAGTGTACATACAGTATATTCAATTTAATTTTGGAATAACAGCTGAATTGCATTCACATTATTTACTAAATAAAATATTCAAATATAACAAAGAATTGGCCTACCCAATAAATATCATTTACAAAATATACAATATGGAAATAAAATACTATTTAATTAATGAATAAAAATTAATTTACCTGTTTTATAAGATCTTCAGTCTTTAGATTGTGTTTTATAATTCCTGTATCTTGATCAATAGAAAAAATATTTGATATCGAGTAATTTTCATTGATATTTAATAAAATATTTTCTAGTTTTAATACATGATCTTCTATCGATTTTAATTTTTCATAAATATCAATGTTACTTTTACTATCACTTTTAATATTTAAGACTGTTTCTATGTTTGATATTCTTTCATGTAAATCTGGTTTTAATCCAACAGAACTTGTATTGTTTGATAAATTATAACTGTTTAAGCTAGCTGGGTCCAAACCACCATTATTCAGTGGTCCTAAATTATTCTGCACTTTTGTCTCTGAAAAAATTTTCTTAAATTGAATTTATATCAAATAAAAAAAGTATGCACTATACACTATAATAAAATACTATACTTTTTACAAAGCATTCAGATCCTTTCTGGCGTTTAGCTTCTATTGTATTACATGTTCTAGAAGCACTAGAATAATTTCTGCTAGATATTGAGTTACAATACATTCTCATATTTCTATCATGGTTTTCATCTCTCTTTCTCTTTAAAAAATTGTCAATTCTACTGTTGACCTATCATAAAAATATTATAATAATATAATAATATTATCAAAAGGGATTCTCAGATTGTATACTGTTACAATAGTATAGTGAATGAAAAACTTACCATAGTGATAGGTTTACATATTTGAACTTCATTAGGATCTAAATATGTAATTTTTTTGCCGTTTTCCATACTTTACAACTCAGTAGGCTGCACATATAAATCCATAAACTTAACACATTTATGCGCTAGGTATCTCAACTGTATATAGCACACATACAAGCATGTCCATTGGTTAATTAAAAAAGTATATTCAAAATAGATTATCAAAGTTGATAGTATTTTAAGCCGTATTTAAATCCTAAAACGAATTCGTACTTTATCATTACATTATTATATCGTAATCGACTAAAGAATAAGACACTTGCTTATAGTCAAGTGGCAAGTTATCTATACATATTAGAAATTGTATAAACTTAATTTTATGTATGAAATATTAATGCATAGATTACAAAGAAAATTTAGAGTGACATTAGAATGTCGTAAACTAACTTGTAGCCATATAATTGAATCACAATTTTTTTCAATTTTTAACGAGAACAAAGATGTTGATTGTTAATAACTATAGAACTTAGAATTATACCTATTACCTACAGATTATCACAAAACACAAATCACTACAACAATTTCATAATGAATTAACCAAAGACGTTGTAAGTATATGATAGTCCTTGGTTTGACCGGTGATGATAACTGATAATACGTTGAACGCCACAATATTTTGGTTATTAATTTATAAAGTAAACAAATACCACGGTAAAAAATACTGATAGATATATTTTATAGATAGCCAGACACCAGATAAAGAAAAAGAGTGTCATGTTTACAACCGTTTAAATAAGCTTAATAAGCTAAATAGTAAATATGCTTTTACTAAGTTTTCTATGAAAGTATAAATTATTTATATACATAAAAAAAAAATTAACAGTAGTGCTAATATAGTGCTACTATTAAATAGTAAAATTAATATTTAAGTATTAGTAATAATAGTAATAAATATTGTGTAATCTGTAGTAAATTAAATTAAATTTATAGCATTCAATTGTAAATAAATTGCAGGTACCCAGAGTACATACATTAAACTCAGTATTCATTATCCTATTTAAAATTAAAATATTGCTTTTAGAATATTATTGAACAAGTCATCATATCCACAATGGAAAATAAAAAAACGCAAGTCAAAATGTAAGAATTAAAAGTATACTTCTTTTTACATTAACTCATTGTTGTTGAAATTATTTGTATACAGATTAGTTTGCTGTGGTATCAAAGGACATATTACACCATTTATTGATTATATAGAAGCATTGTATGCTAAAAAAGGCATGTTTGACTATGTTTTTTGCATTGGAGATTTTTTTGGAGATGATGAATCCTGTGAAAAAGAATGGGAAGAGTTTAAAAAGTCAGGAAAAAATAGTAAGAAACTACTGTTATTTATTTGAGTGAATTTAAAGTTAATTTTTTTTTTTTTTTAAGTTTCAGTTCCTATTTATACATTGGGACCAAATAAGAAACAACATGAAAAATATTTTAAAAATTTAAAAGATCAACAATTAGCACCAAATATCTATTATCTTGGTTGGTAATATTTTATTATTTATAATAAATGGTTATATTAATATGTTGAACATTGTTTATATTATGCTTACCTATAATACTTTTTTTTTAATTAGGAAAATATTTTGTTTTATATTTTTATTAGGTAAAGATGGAATTTTTACTACTTCAGATGGCCTTAAAATAGGTTATATTAGTGGAGTACAAAACAATAGTAGCAAGGAAAATGAAATTCATACATTTAATTACGATTCTCTCTCTCAGTTCAAAGATTCGTGTATTCGAGCTGGAAGTACGTCATTGGATGTATTATTAACTTCACCATGGCCTTTAGACATTCGCAACAAAGAGCGAATTCAAGAAGTACAAACTATTATTATAATTTGAAATATATAAAACAATTTCATAAATATATTTAATCATTTTACCATAGAACATAAATGTTAAGGAACCTACTGAAAAAGAAAGTGAATCTCAGCTTTTGTCATGGGCAGCTATTAATTTAACTCCACGTTATCACTTTGCTGGCTTACAAAAAGTGTTTTATCAGCGTAGTCCGTATAAGTATGTTATTTTTTATTCTTTGTTTTGTATCAAATTAATATTAAGCATATTTTTGGCTCTTTAGAAATGTCAATAGTAAAACAATAACACGATTTATTGGTTTGGGTGATTATCATGACAATAAAACCAAAAAACAAAAATGGCTCTATGGCTTTGTTTTATCATTAGCAGAATCTACTACATCAAATACATTAAACTATACTGTTACGGAATCACCATTTGCTGATAATATATCTCAGTATACTGCTAATATGTTACCAGTTTCAAAACAATATTTTTATAATACAAGCACTAACAGCAATTATAGAAATAATGAACAAAGTAAAAAGAGAAAATTCGACGGACAACTAAAACAATGTTAGTAAGATTTATTCATGAAATTGTTAACTTAGAAATGTACATCAGAAACATAATAATTTTACATTTTGATAAAATTTTTGTAACAGCTATTGATATAAGCGCAGATTCTTGTTGGTTTTGTTTGTCAAGTAAGAAAATTGCTAAGCATTTGATTGTATCTATTGGGAATCAGGTATTCAGTAATTTGTCATTTTTACTTGAGTTTTAACCATTAACATTTGTATAATATGAAATAATTCTTTTAAGGTATACTTATCAGGCACTAAGGGACCATTGGTCAAAGAACATATACTAGTGGCTCCAATTGAACATTACAAATCACTTGCTGAATTACCGCCAGAAACAGAAAATGAAATAAATTTGTAATTATCTAAGTTTTTTTTCTTTCTATAATTAGGGCATCATGTTTACTAATTAAAATAAAATAACAAATTGATTTTCTATTTTCATTACAGGATTAAAAGTTCTTTAAATCAATATTTTGAAAGCACAGGTCGTGTAGCAGTTTACTTTGAACGTAATATTTTATCGGCTCATTTCCAATTACAAGTGGTTCCAGTTCCTATTAGAATGGCAGATCGTCTTGAGAACATGTTCAAAGTAACCAAAAATATTTATTATAAGTTTATAACTTATACTTATTTTATATTAACTTTCAATTTTTGTAGGCGAAATTTAAAGAATATGATCTCAGTTTAGTAGACATTCCGCCAGCTGCATCGCTACGTCAAATAGCTGGGAACAGTGAAGGACATTACTTTTGTACAGAGTTGCCTAATGGTAAGCGTTTGTTTCATAGTGCGTCCAAAAAAAGTGGCCATCAACAAAAATTTCCAATTCATATTGCAAGGTATGTTATAAATTGTTAGTTAAAATGTTTTCATGGAATTAATTAAGTGAACTATTTAATTGTTATAGAGAAGTGCTGGCATCTCCAAGACTATTGAATGTTGAAAGTCGTATTGACTGGAGAAAATGTGAGCAATCTTTAGATGAAGAAGAGGACGAAGTCAAAATGTTTCGCAATGCTTTTGAGCCTTTTAATCCAATAAAAGATTAATTAATGACTGATTTTAATTATGATTATTATCTATTATACTTATTAAAATAAATTACTGGATAAAAAAAGAGTATTTGGTTCAGTTCAAATAATGAAATGTTTAAAAATTAACTAACAATATTTTAAAAGTTATAATTCAAAAGTATTAGATATAAAAAAGTGAATTTTTTATATTTTTTAATCAATATAATATTACAAACTTTTATACTTTAAATTATCAACAAGTTATTTAAATTTTTATGCATACAATCTGTAAATGTGTAATCATATTATGTAATTTATCCTAGTAAACATCAAAAAAAAAATCATCCTAAATGATTCTTTATGATTTAATATCTATAATGTTAGGAGATTTAGATAGTTTAATAGTAGGAGCAAGTTACATTTTAGCCATTTATTCACTAATTTATATTTTTAAATCTCCATGTATGGTAGATTCTAAATGTATTTAGAACATTTTTGATCGTATAAAAGGCAATATTGAAAATAAGAGAAATAATTTGAGATTTAGTAGCGCTTCATGTTATACCATATATTCAGATTAATAATTTTAGCAAAACATAATTTCATTTTTAAACCAAGTGTAGAATGATTATCAGTTAAGGAAAAAGAGGTTTATGTTTAGGATTGGTTTATTTTTCATATGATTCATAATTCTATTCTGACTAGATAAACATTTATAATTTTTTTTTATAACATGATATATTATATAGATATAGCTAAAATAATACTATAATAGTTTAATTTTTTTAAATAATATAATTATCACAAGTGTGTTTATTTTTTAATTGCAGTACTTTCCTTGAATCAATACATGATAGATATAGTTCTCTGGGTAATTCAAAGTTGGGGGACATGAAAAAAAATTGAATTACAATAAGAATTATGAAAATGTAAATAGTATCTTTTTTTTCTTTTTTTTTCATGTTTGAACCGACGGCGCCGTGGAAACTGCTTTCGCATTACTTCCACAAAATATGTATCTATCTATTAAATTATTGGTGATATAATATTATAAATATAATACACTAATACTGTGTTTAATATAGCTATCGAATCTATTGGCTATGAGCTATGTCAATTATTATGCAATTAAGAAATATGTATATGTAATGATAATTCAATGGTGTTCTGAAAAAATGAACTAAACTTAAAATATTTAATTATATAATACTAGCTGTCCCCGTACAAAATGCACCCGTGTTAAGTTTGGTTGTTTATAATGCTAACATTTAGCGTAAGAATAAAAACTATTTTTGGTTTTCTGATTTGGTGTATAGATAT
This sequence comes from Rhopalosiphum padi, assembly GCF_020882245.1. Taxonomy (NCBI): domain Eukaryota; kingdom Metazoa; phylum Arthropoda; class Insecta; order Hemiptera; family Aphididae; genus Rhopalosiphum; species Rhopalosiphum padi. The sequence continues at coordinate 10,676,055 of NC_083599.1, forward strand.
CTCTGACATATCAATTTTACATAACTGTCCCGCCTAAAGTTCCATTTTTTCAATCCATTAACCGATTATGTATCATTTGTTAAAAATAATCACACAGCCCTAAACATAATAAAGAGGTCATTAACTGGGATAAAACTATCCTATCTTATGATGGAGATAAAACTACACAAATTGATCATAATTTCATCAAAATCGGTTGAGTAATTTCGGAATGCATCGAGAACATCATACTCATCGAACACCAAATTTTTAAATATTTTAGTTAGGTATTTTCGTATTAGTAGATATCTATTTTTATTGAATATTACTTAGATTTAATGTGACAATCAATGCAATTGGAGTTATAAATAACAATATAAATATATCACTTTAATTTATAAATTATCAACATTATATTATCACTTATTATAGGTATATAATTTATACATTAAATATTAAATAAATATTTGAGGAGAGCCACCTTTTACACCTAAGGGTATGAAAAATAGTTTAAATCACTCTCTCAGACCTACAAAATATACACTCAAAATTTCATGAAAATCAGTCAAGCCGTTTCTGAGGAGTTTGGCGACATACATTTTCCATTGTGACACAAGATTTTTATATATTAGAATATATAATGTATACTTTGAATTCTTAATCATGGTAAAACAACATCGTTGGTATGATATGATTGAATGGAACATAATTCAAATAATTCAATTATTAATGAATTGGCCACTTGATTTACCTTATATTTGTCTTACAAAGTACTTAAGTAGCTATTTTTATTTCAAATACCAACATTTTATATTTACTTTGAAATATCAAGGATGGAAGGGTCGACTATAAATTATTTTGTAAATGTTTATTTTTTTTAACAGAGTACACATTATATTAGAGTACATATTAAATTATACAAAACAATAGATATCCTATTAAACATAGTAACACAACACAAGTAAATAATGTTTACTTAATAATATGATTATTGAATTATTTCATTGCTTCAACTGGTGGCTCATTTCTCATTACAATTGATACTCTTCGTTTCCGTACAATCTGTTTATCACTAAACACAGTAGGTGCACCATCACTTAATATTTCATGTGTATATTGGTATCGAACTGTATCCCTGTTTAAAGTTTAATAACAAACAACAATTTATAATAATTATAAAGAATAAGTTATTCATTTTAAAGGATATAATGAATTTCTTTGATTGGTTTTTATTTTTTTAGATTGAACTTTGCTGTAGAGTAATATTAGAAATAATGTTCCAAAAATGTTTTTTTAAGTTTTGCAGTATAATTATTTATAATAAACAAAAAATTAAACAGTTCATAAGTTAGTTAAATATAACTAAGAAAAATTTAAATTTATAAACAATAATTTTTAAATGTAATGTTAAAACTAAAATTAAGTTATATCAGTATCAGGTTATAAATTCAATATTTTTGCTTAATTAATAAACATATATACACATAAGGCAATTTATACTTGAAAAAAATATACCTATCAACAAAATACATAATTTTATTTTGTCATATATCTGGTTTTCTTTCTCAAAGTCTACTTAATGAGCATTGAGTAAAACATATCCTTTCCACTATTGTTTAAATATATTTATATCCATACAAAAAGTCTATTTTTGATTTAAAAAATTATTATATCAAAATTTAAAATATTATGTAAAACTTACTTCATAATATATAATGAACGACGAGGTAACAGAGCATAAACTACATAGGTGTCTGGATAGTTTTCATCAGCTAAACGCATGACAGAATCGGACAGTAAGCTTAAGCCAGCAATTATATTTCCACAGAACTAGAAAATAAAAAATAAATAATATATTATGTTTAACATCTATTTTTGGTTAACTAAAAAAAGTTTATTTTTGATATGTATTCATAATAAAAAAAAAATAATTCTTTTATTTAGTAATCTTAGTGGATCAAATGACAAACATTTAATACTAACTCGTATACTATCTATATGTGGTTTTACATAACCATTGTCACATAAATCAAGTACATGAACTCTCTGCATTTGTTCTGTAATTGATTCATCAGCAAATACTCTGTTTCTGAGCCTTTGCATCACGTTTGTATTGTTTTGATCTTTCCATGTCATAATTTCTGTTTCCCTGTATCCATGTATGGCCTAGGTAAATAATTATTTGTTAACCTACCATTAATTCAAGTATATTAGAAATAAAATATACTTACATCATCCCAATGATCATGCTGATAGCGTAAACGTTTTAATGACTTTTCTATTTCATCAATCAGTCGTGATTCTTCATCTACAGACACAATGTCTGGTATAATGGTAAATGAAGAATTAAATTGTTGTCGTTTAGTATCAACTACATTTTTAATTTTTATTTCATTTGGAAATTTATATCTTACATATTCACACTTATCAACAGAATTTAAAATATGTTCGATTGATGAAAATGATGTTCTAAACAATTTACTCAAGTGAAATAAACGAGGTACAGAGAAAAGTTGGTTTAGAATAAACTTTTTACAAGCCAAATTCATAATAAACATTATATTTAAAAAAAATGATAATCCGACCACATTAATTTTTGAAATGCCAAACAATATTTTTAATTTTGAAATCCATAAAATAACAGCTGAGATTATCAAAGATCATAGGCTTAACTAACTTTAGTATCGTCAACCGTCCGTGACCCGTGTACAACAATTACTTATGTTTTTTTTTTATCTCTCGAGGATTACGAAAAAACGAAATAATAAACTAACAGTTTGTTAAATCATAGATTATCACCATTCACCATAATACACATTATACCGTATTTATAACACAAATGCATTGTTTAATTGAGCATGGAGCCATATTATACAATTAATAGCGGTGTTAGTAACTAGTGTTAATTATTAATTACAATTTACGGTAAGTTGAGTCTTAAAAGTTTAGGCGGTTCAGTCCGTTTATCATAAATTTCTCTGAGATGGTTTGATAAGGTGTAAATATTTGGCATATCAGTTAATAGAAAATGTTACATGATAATAGTTCTCCACTAGATCACGTAGAATACTCGATGTTCCGATGAAAGATCAATTACTTTTAAATTTTTGTACAGAATTTCAACAAAATATAACAGTTTATACTATGAAGTATGAATTGTTAATTATTCTTAGGTAATAGATTTATATTAATGCTTAAAATACTTAATTACCAAATACAAAGGTTACCTTTGTCCTTTATATTAAAAATTTGTTTTTTTAAGTTCATAGACTTTAAGAATTTTAAAGTAACTTGAAAGACATTGTTGTGATTTCAAATGTTTTAAATGTTTCAATTGGCCTTTATATTGTATACATAATACATTTCATAAAATATAAATTTTAATCCAATTTTGCAATTCAAGGGTGAATCACATATTCACATCAGTCTTTAAAAAAATGTGAGCAATTAGGACAATTACGTAGGTAAATGATTTATTGTACAGTACGCCTACTGTGACCTATAGACTGTAAATACAGTAGTGTAATGTTCCTCGTCATTGATTGAATTAAATTTTAAATCGTTGCCTACGAAAACAATTCTAAGCACTGTCTAATATCTGTACTTTTATTACTTACTATAAGTATCTATATTTTATTATTTATTTATTTTATTATCCGTAATATAAGTAGGTTAAATTTATTTTTGCCAAAAAATCATGTTAGATTGTAATTATAGTATCGTACAATATGTGATATACTGATATGTCAATATATTTTTATATATTATATAATTATTATTAACTCTTTAGTCAATACTGATTAATTATTACCATGGAATGGATGTGGAGAACTTCGTAATATTAAAAGAAAAAAGTTAAAAATTTATAAAAATATTTTGAAAATGTCTACGTAAATTATGTGATATAATAATATAGGTACGTAAAAGTCTTAACTCCATATAACTATTATGAATAATATCTTAATTGCAATAAAGTAACTAAAATCGTTATTCTTTGTTTAACTATCCAATTTAGTATAAATTTAAACTTGAAATATTTATTTATATTAATTAGGTAATTATTTAAATATATTTAAATAATTTTTCATGTGAAGAATTTTTTACACAATATTTAGACTTCTTTAAAATCAATTTTTGAGAATCCTTTTATAACATTTTAAAGCCTTAGCTATAGAAATTTTAAATTTTATAAATTATTAACTTCAAATTCTTATAAAACAATTTTTAATTCCAATTATACAACCAAAATCAATGCCCGTAGGTACCAACCATACATTTCAGAGAGGTTTGAACTCCTAACTCCCTCCTATATACGCCACTGGGTAATAGAATAGAGACTAGAGTCTATTATATTATCTTTATAATTAAATCTTATACATATTGAGACATACAATATTAATATATTTTAAATTTTTAAGTACACAATTATATTTTCAAATGTAATATTTTGCGAAAAATTTACCTATTTCCCCAATTTTTACTTATTAGTTATTTTTATCTAGATAAAAATTAAAATTATTGGTTTTTTAATTAAGGCGCCTATGAAAAACTTATCATATTATAATTATTATAGGTATCTTCTATGAAATATTATAGCGCTTTAATTTATGACAGATCAAAGAAAGCGTCTTACAAAAAATAGGTGCCAAATGCATTATCTGCGATAATACATCTTTTCAAATGACGCTTTTTATTTTGTGGGCTATGTTCACTAAATGTAAAACATTAAAAAAAAAACTTTTTTACCTTTGATTCAAAAAACGTTTAAGCTTTAGCTGAATTTAAGTGATTAATTTTCAGAAGGAAGGTCACTTATTTCATTGTTCACAGTTTCACCGGAAATAGTGACATGACAAAATACATGATAATACATTAGGTGCCTACTCAATTTTAGACTGAATTCGGTCGCAAAAACAATACGGTTTGACTCTGATATAATGATATTGGAAAAGTTCGCGTAAGAACGCGTTTAAAACGTTTAAAACGCGAATCGGGATGTAATATGTAACAGGAACGTATACAGTTATCATTATGGCTTGAATTAGTTGCAACCACTGCACCGTCGCCGATTCTGAACTGAAAATAAGTGGAGTCTGTATGCCCCTGGTACCTACAGACAACTCTATTTCGTCACCGCGGAAATATTCATGAAATCATGACCAAAAAATGAATAGAATTAATAGAATGTTGAATTTTTATTCAATTAAAACTCTTTATTTATTTTATATTAAATTTTGAAATATTTGAATTGATTGTAATATATTATTGTATGTATTACTTTTTTTTTAGATTCTAAGCGAAGCGATAAATGTATTAATGATTAATGATTTTATAGGTACAATATATACCTACATATTTTTTGTTATTATTATTATTATTATTATTGTTTGTGTGTGACGTACACAGCCTTCAGTACACTAAGTAGGTGATTGATAAAAATATAAAATACTTCGATTTTATACTTAGAGGACTGTTTTAGATAGAAAATTGTATAAAATAGTTTGTACTTTAGAGAGATAAAAATTTAAAATCCTCAGTATTTTTTTACTTTTTTTATAATAAAAAAAAAAAAACAAACATAAAATTAAGGAAAAACGAGAACTAAATATGTCTTCATTTTGTTATAATTCAAAAACGAATAACCGCAGAAAATTGAAATTTTTTTCAAAATATTTTAACTTTTTTTGAGCTATCTATTGACAATTGGAATTTTTGATTTAATTTTAATTTTTTTTTTTTTTAGAAATATCAATAAAAAATGTACAAATGCAGCGGTGGATTTAAGCAGTTGGGTATATTATATGTATGGTATATGTAACTTTTTTCTTTTTTTTTCGCCAAAAAAAAAAAACAAGGAACGGGTGAGAACTGTTTACCACAATACTGCCACCCGGTCCCGTAATGGCATATGTTATATGTAACTATGTAAGACTTAAAATCAAATTCTAATTATTGTTTTTACGAAATGATATGATATGAATATAATAATAAAAAAATGTTGCCCTCACAAAAATAAATCCTAGATTTACCACTGTAAAAATGGTTGAATATTTAATACAAGCCTACAAATAATTGATTAATTTTCTTACTATTGAATATCAAACATTTATATTCATAATAATTTATTTCAACCTACCGTACAATTAAAAGTAAAAAAATTACTTTAATAACTTATTAGTTATTACCTATAGCAATATAGCTATATATATATATTAAAAAAACATATCATAAAATATTTTTGGTGATATGGCTTACAATCTTAACAGACCGATCAGAATCGTTTTTCGTACCTATACAATGATACCTATATCACTGAATTCAAATTTATGAATTATTGGTCACATTCGGTACTGCGAAGCGGTATCCACTACCTTATTTCTCTATAGAGCGTATAGATATACCTATCAATATCACAAATCTAAAAAAAATAATTAATAATTGGTCCCATATATACCCACGCACTGTTAGTATAATGAGACAAACAGTTTCCAACACAACTTTCTAATTTTTTAATCAGAAAATACTTTTTTCTAATTATAAAAAACTACACAAACATAAAAATAAATCAAACATTGATTATTTATAAAAAAAGTAGGTAATCGTATAACATTATTACTGAACAACAGAACTTGTTCACTTTTGTATATCGTATATGTGTGTCATTTTATAAATGAAAAAAATACTCTATATTATGAATATTGTATTATAAGAAAAAATATTATACCTACAGGTTACTATGATATATAGTATATACCTATGTGACTACAATTTTCTTATATACTTTTTTAACATTTATATTTTATTATTTGTTTATTATTCACAAATCTGTAAATATATTTTCACAAAGAATGAAGTATCTTCATCTTCCGATGAAGATACTTCGCAATAGCTATTATAGTATTAATATACCTATTACCTAACAAATTATAAAACATTTACATTAATTTCATTTTTAACTACGTATTAAATTTTATTGAATCTTCTTTAGTTTTATTTCTATAAATGTCGATAAAAATGTTTTCGAAACTTGAAAATTTATTACAAGATTTCACGTAAGTTATTACTTATTCTTTATAGATAAATATGTTTAAAAATATTGAAAATATATAGGCACAACTGTACAAGTTATTTATAAAAGCATTTGAAGTTTAAATTTTAATAAAAATGTTTTGCCCATGTTCCGCTAGGTAATTTTTTTTATGACAATAATCATAATCATAATCTTCAAAGTTCAATATCAATATAATACAATTTAGTTTTCTCTACAGCCGTAAACTAGAATGTCTAATTATTTTTTTATATTTGTATGAACAGCCTCACCGAGAAAAGTATCGATACCCGCCGCTTAAATCTGACATTGAGTCATTTATTCCAGAAAAATATTATGTTGAAATGTGCAATCGTTTTATGTTAATATATATGCATATTACGAGTATCTAATAATTATTATTATGTTGAATTTCGTTGGAAGAGCCGGTGGAGGTAACGTCAATCACACAACAAACACTTCTTTTTTTACGACCGTCCGACCGTGACCGACTCTATACGCTCCAATATATCGTTAACCTTATCTACCTATATCTTAAACTTCAGTCATTGTATTATGGCTACATGTGGCTTAGCTATTAGCTACACGTTTATCTAAAATCATGACTGTACCAAAGTAGTAGTAGCATTATTTAAAAATATTGTATTGATCCACCTTGAACGATAATATATTATATTGATCTTATTATCAGATTGCGGATGTGCGTAGTGTGTATTTATGTGTGTGGCACTCCTCCTTCTACGTACCTATCGTTATCATCAATAATTTTGACTGGTGAAATGTAAATGTGACAAATGTGTAAACTCGAAGAGAAAGTAGTAAAGTTACTATAGTTAATACGTACTACTTTATTAGCGTTTTTGGGAAAGAATACACAAAATTTATTTCCATTCCCATAAGCAAAATATGCTGATAGACATTTCGATGCGAAGTACATCATAGTTTTAGGTCATTGTTATTATAGTAGATATTTTAATATTAATGCGAATAAAATAAAAAGTTGAACGTCGTTCTCATTTATATCAGTTTTTAAAAGGTAAATAGGCTTTAATAGCTTAACGAAAAATTAACAAACATATTATCTGGTAAGTAATAGTAACTTACCTACCTATTGATTTAATATTATGTTATCTAATTTAGTTATTGTATACGATTAAAAACTATTGTTGAAATTTAGTATTCAATATATTAGATAATACAATTTAAAATGATTGGCTATATTTTTCATATTTAAATAAAAATTAGTTTTTATTAAAGAACATACTTTTCATTTAATATTTAGTTAATAACGATATTTTATTTCTGGAGAATGGTACTAAAATTTTGTTTATAGTTTTAACACCATTGCAATATTTAACAAGTTTTGTAAGATATTTGTTACTTTATATGTTTTGACACAAGAATAGATAATTAAAAAGCTGCTTTTGACAAAGATGAATATTTCAAATAGTAATTTAAATATGTATATGTAAAATGTAAAATAGAATCCCATACATTTTTTAGTAAAGTAATCTATTCTATTCTATATGACTATATTTTAAAATGTATGTTATTATATTTATTTAAACTATACATCTGAGCAAATATTTTATAATACTAAAAAAAAGGTAACATTGTGTTGTATATCACTATAATAAGTAATAATTATGAATAATGATCTTTATGAATTGAGCAATAAGTCAATAATGTGGTTTTGTCATAATTGTTTGTGTTTGTAAAACACTGTAATGTTTTTACTAAGGCTATATACTTTTGGTTTCAATGTAAATTTAAAAAAAATAATAATAATTCATTATTATTTATTACAATGGTGTGGTAAAATATACATATATGTATATTATGTAGGTGAAAAATTGACAATCACTATAGAGGTCATTGTGTGGCTATTGAATTAGATACTCATTGTTAAAATTATTGAGCATTACCTTGTATAGACAACTTACCTATATTATATTTTATATATTAATATTATTATAGATATTATTAATGGCCTTCATTATATTTAGTTTTAAAAAGATGGTATCGATTTTACCAATATTACTTTCAGTCTATTCTTCTCAATCATAGCAGTAATAATTCACAGTCCTCCTGAAATTGTCATTTAATATAAAGTATTTTTAAATATTATTTTGCTTTATTCATATAATTTATATTTGTTTAGTTTATAAAATGGCTCAAGGACCAGCTTTAGTTTGTAGACTTTTGGCTTCATCAGTATCTGTTGCTCATAAAGCAGGTAAAATAATTCGCGATGTTATGCAAAAAGGAGATTTAGGAATAATTGAAAAGGTAAATAATGTTATTTCTTATTTATCGTTTATTAATTGTCTTGATGCTTTAACTGTAACTTTTATTGCTTTATGTTTAGGGTGAAAATGATTTACAAACTGAAGCTGATAGATCTGCACAACGTTGTATAGTTGCATCGTTTAAAAATCTGTATCCAAATGTGAATATTGTAGCAGAAGAAGTTGATAAAATTAGTCAGAATTTGGATGTTCCTGCAGATTGGCTAATTACTGATCTTGATCCTAAAATATTGGATTTAGAGTGTCCAAAATCATTACAAGATGTTACAGAAGATCAAGTTAGTGTAGTTGATTATTTTACATCTATTAAGTAAAAAATAAATATATTTTAAACTTTGTAATTTTCTGTTAAATATCAGTACAATTTTAATATTACTATAAAAATTGTACGGCTTTTTAATAAATGTCTGTCATGGGTACTTCAGTATTTGGATAACAATTTTAAGCTATTTTATCGTATGCGCTCTACCGGCAACATTGTGACTGCAGTATGACACTCTGCACACTCTACTGTGTTTTACCACTCAACAACTATATTTATATTCTTGTAATAAATGGAAGATCTAATTGTGGTTTTAATGACAAATAAAAATTCTTATAAATAAGTAATATATTATTAAAAATTATTTTATATTATCATTGTGTGTCGTCGTCTAGTCATTCATTTCATTATCATTAATAATCATAAATATTAAAATACTTGTGCCATGTTTCTTAGAAATGCGTTAAATTTGTCAATAATTAGAATATAAATTGGGTGGTAGAGTGCATATAACAAAAGAGCTCAATTTCACAGTTCTATACTTCTATTAACCTATTATTAATTAATTAGTTAATTGTTAATACCAATAATATTTAAACAAATTCTTATTTTTAAATTTTAATGTTTAGGTAACAATTTGGATTGATCCATTAGATGGAACATCAGAATTTACCAAAGGTAAATCATCGTATGATTACATTTTTTTATACCTATTTAGATATTGGGTTAATACATTTACTGTTCTTTTTTATAGGTTTAATAGATCATGTTACAATATTAATTGGGGTATGTGTTAATGATGAAGCTGTGGCTGGAGTAATTTATCAACCATTTTGGCAAAACCATGGTCGAGCTCTTTGGGGTCTAGTTGGTAGTGGCATAGGTGGGTTTGAGTTAAAAGAACCCCCTCAAACAAAAAAAGTATATGTAACAACAAGGAGTCACTATGATAAGGCAATAGAACAATTTATTGATGGCTTAAAACCTTGTGAAATTATACGAGTTGGTGGTGCTGGAAATAAGGTATAATGATGCAACTTACTGATTATTATAAGTTTTAATAATGAAATATGAATTTGTTTTTTAAAAAATATCATGTAGGTACTTTATATATTGGAAGGCAAAGCACATGCTTATGTTTATCCTAGTGCTGGTTGCAAACGATGGGATACAGCAGCCCCAGAGGCAGTGCTAAGAGCAGCTGGTGGTGAATTAACAGATGTACATGGAAATAAATACAGTTATAGCAAGGAGAATGAAAAAGATCCTTTGAATAAATATGGAGTATTTGCCACAGCTCCTTCTTATAACCATACTGAATTCATGAAACTTATTTGTGACATTCAGTCAAAAACTGTAAAAAATGATTAGTTTTTCTTTTATGTGCAATGAGTATCATGTGTTCTATTTCAGTTGAGAAAATTGTTAATAAACAAATAGGTAATTTTTAAATTTCATGTGATTTAATCTAAAATTTAATTTAAAAACACTTTAAATTTAATAGTTAACAATAAAATATATTGAACAAAATACATTCTCATAAAATATCAGATAAACCTAACAAATACTTTTGATTAAGTAAATAAGTTTAATTTAATAATTCTAATTTGCACACTGATTTTCCAACACATGTACTCTTACCATAATTGTACAATGAAATACTATAAGATTTGCTTTTTATATTATGGATATATGTTTATATATTTTATTATATTAAATATTACATATTGTTTTTTTTAATTTTAAAATTATTTATTTAGTACAAAGTACAAAATATTGGTATTTCTATTTTCTAGTAATATTATGTTTTCAATGGTTTTAAACTGATATGTTAAAACTATTTTATGAATAAATATATTATATATAGTATATATACATTTTGCTGTAAAAAATTACAACTATTCAGAATGGCAAAATGTCATGTCTTTTATAAGATTAAGTTTTATAAATTTAGAAAGTTGATATTTTAAAAACAGTTCCTGGTATTAATATTGTATTACATGTCATTTTATGATATTATATATAGTCCATTCAGTTTAAAGGTTTACAGCAACAGTAAGTTGTTTATGATAATATAAATTTTAGTTCCAAAGCCATCTTTGTGTATAATACAAACTTTTGATAATGTATATCACAGTATACTATTATAACCTTCATTACATTCTCTTAAAGAGCAAAATGTAAAATAATTAACTAATTTATTAGTTATTATTATTCTACTTATTAATTGATAAAATACAATTAGTAAATAAAATAACTTCAATCTGATTTATTTCTATGATAGCTATGTTTATAAATAATTATTCCTACTTTTAATAAATATTTCGCCTTAAAAATCTCTGTTAAAATAAAATATGATTATGAAAAAGAATTCTGAAGCTTAATATTTATTATTTTAAAAATGTAATTTAGAAAAAAATTGATTTTTCATTGATCAGTTTTTCTTGTAATATTTAATATACTAGACACTGAACTGTTTAATTGGCAGAATCTCTTATTGATCTAATACAGCCAGTGCCGGCCTGGTTCTAAAGGGCCCAGGCAGGATTTTATTTGGAAGGGCCCCAAACCCAATACTACAAAATTTATTTATAATACTTAAATTAAATAAATCTGAAATATGGAAAATGGTCATTAAAATGTAATAAATATAGATTCTAATTTTGTCATTTTATATTTAAAAAAATAAAGTTAGAAATTCACTTATTCTAAATTTACAGGTAGGTATTTAACTTTTATAAAAAACACTATGTATATGTTAAGGTGTATGACCGCAGTAGGCGAATGTTGACAGTCACCGGTGTATGTCGACATTTACCAAAAATCGTAGTGAATTTTGACAAATGGTCTTAACGCGTTCTTACACCGGTGATTGTTTAAATTTACAATTAATGTTGGCAAATGTTGACCAGTGACCACACATGAAGCACGATGTAAATCACTATACTAAAAGGTATTTTCTTATTATTTTATAGAATTAAGACGTTATTGTCCAGTCACAATATGCGTTGGAGACGATTTAACGTTAGTATAATGTTATGGCATGAGATAATCCGAATGATATTATGGATAAACTAATCGTCCCGTTGAAACTAAAACTATTCATTATGTATAGAACAAAGAACTACTCGAAGTTCATATAAAAACATATGATCAACTAATTGCTGAACCAATTCAAAGATATATTGTAAAAAAATATAATACAAACAAATGTAACTGTATAAGAATGGGGGAATACTCTGTAACAGTAAATGCCACGATAGTTAACCGTGTTGTAATAAATATAACTTAAAAAATTACTTACTTAATCTATAAGTTAAAAAATTAATTTGTTAAACTACGAGTATATTTATTTATGAATTTATTACCTATATATTTGATTATATACGTTGTCAGGCATGTCAATATTCAGTAAATAACTATTGCGTTTATCAACAAACACTGGTAAAAGTCTACATTCTAAGATATTTGTAAAAATTGATAACATTCACTAAAATGATCGGTAAATGTCAACATTCACTGCCATGCAGTCATACACCTTAACATATATATAAAATAAATACATTTAATATATTATATTAGTCTTGTAATTTCTTTTGATGATTTTGTTATGTCCCATCTATACGTTTTATTTTAACTACATTTAAAGTAATATCTTTTTCTATAGCCATAAGCATTAGTGGTTCTAAATGTTGTTGATAATTTTTAATTAATAATTCCACTTTTACTTATTTACTATTATTATATTACTTAGCTCGCGCCACAACCGTTGAATATAATATACAATTAGTAGTTAGTAATTTAGCACCTATTGAAATACCCATATAAACTACTCCAAGAAATAAATTTTATTTTCAAGATCATTCATCCATAATAATTATAATTTATATTTATCGAACTACAGCACAATTATAAAACCTGAATATGACAATAATATAATAAGAAGTACGATTTACTTATTCTAACTTTAGATTTAAAAATTAAAAGTTAAAACACTTTACGGCCACATATTCCTCGTAATTATTATATTCAAACGTTTCATTGCATTTAAATATACATATAAAAAAAAAGAGGACAGCCCAGGCAGTAATTGCTGCCTAGCTGCCTTGGCTAGGCCGACACTGAATACACCTATGGCGCCCATTCGGAACACAAATAAAAAATTAATAAATTAAATAATTTAAACATTTTTAATTATCTATAGTTAATCGCCTTTTAAAATTAACAGAAAAAAAAACAAAATTGATTTTATCAAAAATTGTTGTTTGGTATATATTTTGTTTTTCACAATATTTTTTAACCAATCACTGAATTTTTTACTTTTAATATCCCTAAGACCAAAGTACCAGTTAGTGATCCAATGAGATCCTAATAACTCCAGAAATCATTTTCAAAATTGAATATTGAATGTTCTAAAAAACTATGACAAAAATAACAACACATTAGGTATTGTAAAATTAATACATTCATTGCTTAGCACAAAATCGCATAGCATTAATGCTATAAATTATAACACATCATGTAAAACTTTAAAACTTATATAACTTAAAATAAAAAATAAACTTTTTTGTTGTTAAACTGTTTGTAGAAGTATAAGTGACAACAATTTAGATATTATTTGGTCAAAAAGATTAGTTCATTTCAGAAACTTAATAATTTATTAACAATACAAATATAATTAATGCTATTTTTGGACCTATGGCATTCAAATGTAATTAATTATTGTATCAATAAAATAAATATTTTATTTGTATACAATTACTTTAACATATTTATATTTATAAATATAATAGTATAAGTATTTTATGTTAATGATCATCTGCTGTCTGCTGTGATCTATCGTTTAAAAAATGCTAACACCCAACTATAAATATAATAATTTCAAGTATAAAAACTTGAACAAAATCATATTTAATTATTATTAATAAAAAAAAACCAGCAAATAGAAAATACAATTTATCAATATAAATTAAGTTAAAAATTTATATGTCTTAATTTTAAATTATTTGTATTACTTCATATTTATTGAATGTTTTCACTTGATCAATTTTTACGTGACATCATAACAGTTGTTAATATACAAAAGGTGATTAAGTGAAAAAATAAATTGAAATATTACCCAGTATATTCCATGATATAAATATATAATAAACTAAGTAGAATAATTATATCATGATATATACATTTAAAATTATAAATTACACTTGATCGCTTACAGCATGATGACAACAATGTTTAGAACAGTATAAGGATTTTTACAAATATTAAATACTATAATTTTATGATACAAAATTATTAGGTTAATATTAGTTAAAGAATTATTATCGAATATCAAAAATATAAAACTTATAATTTACTGTTTATAAAATCATACTGTATAATCATATTAATAAAAACAATAATATAATAGGTAATAATGAATAAAATAATAATATATTGAATCAAAATACTAATAAATAAAAAATAACAAGTAGTGTTTATATTATAATATGTTAAACATGTATCACTGTTTGCTGACTGAAGATGGATTTTCTGTTTCATTTGTATCTTTGCAACCGATACGTTTCAACACATAATCTACCTGTTAATATAAATATATTTTTTGATAAAACAAATAAAAAAAGATTTATTTTTAAAATTGTTTATTTACATCAACAAAAACATAACTGAAACTTGGATTGAATGCAACAAAACGATTGAAAGCAGACATTGAACTAGCAGGGCTGATGGCGTGAAGATGCAAATGTCCTATTGAATAAAATGGAGGCCAATGAAAACCCATTCTAACAAAACAACAAGACATGAAAAATGAATACAATTATAAATATGACGTATGATTTTGAATACCTTATGTCATTTAAATCACAACCATTGTTTAATAATATTTGTTTTGCAGCTGCAACCATGCTTTTGACTAATGTAAATATACAAAAATATTATGCAAATTAAACAAAATAGGTAATTAATATGGATTAATATATTTTTCCTTACGTAAATTACAATCTTGTTCATTAGGTTGTAAACTTTTAGAACTTTTTATATGTTTTTCACTCAACACTAAGAAATGGTGAGTAGCCACTGGTTTAATGTCTTTAATAATAACAAATTGATCGCTCTGTAACATTGTTCATAAAAACGTAATTTAATAAGTACAGTAGAACCTTGATTATCCGTGTTCGCAATTAACCGTGCTCACTCTTCCGAAAATTTAAAAATAAGTATGAACTGATGATGTATAACATTATTGTATATATTTCTAATTATAGTTAAATAAAAAATTTCAAAATTGGTTTATTATAAAATTGTATGTATGTATATATTTATAATTATAATTTAATAAAAATTTCAAAATTTCATTATTATAAAAAGTCTCGATCAACTGTGGTTTTCATTTATCCATGTGATCCCTTCCCCACCATTACCCCGGATAATTGAGGTTCCACTGTATTTATCAAAAGTTTTTGGATTGTAATCTAATGAATGTTAAACAGACATTGTATTTGTAAGGTCTGTCCAACTCAAAATTTTTGAAAAGTGATAAATTAGTACAATGGTAACAAGAATTTTAATTAAACAAATTGAATTTAAATTACTCCAATCCAATTCATCACTGGACGTCAATGATAACAAGTTAGTACCTATTACATTAAATACATATTTAACTAATTTAGGATAGGCCACATAGAATAATAGATAGGAACAAAATAATTTCATAACTTCATAGATATAAATATAAAATTAAATTTTACTCGAGGCTCAAGAATAATATTTGGGTCGTTGGCGGTAATTAAGTTGCAAAATATACAATTTTTAACTAGTGTTTTGGTTGTTTCCACGATGTTCAAATTAACTGGTGATTCTTCTGTCATAATTAGTAATTATAACTAATTAGATACACAAACGCACAAATTCACAATCTTCAAAAAAGTGAAAAACAAAATAATTTTAATGTTTTTATATATCAATTTTGAGTCCTACACTCCTACTACTTGGTACTTTTATACTGCTATCATATTAAGCTGCTACCTACGATAAAATCATTAAAAAAATGATGATAAGAATTATGAATGATACTGTAACTAACTACCAAGGTAGGTACATAATATGCACCTTGGTTATAAATTATAGACGCAAAAGTACTATAACTACCTACAACAATTCGGGATTGTACTTAGGGTTTTCAATGTTTTCATGAGTTATATATAATTTATGGAAAATTAATTTAAGTAGTGACCCAGATTAATTAATAGCAACAATAATAATTTTCTATATTGTGCCAATGTCTATACACCAAATCTGTCAATCAGATATTAAGCTCCTCTGAATTTGGGTCACATTTCG
Source organism: Rhopalosiphum padi (assembly GCF_020882245.1). Lineage (NCBI taxonomy): Eukaryota > Metazoa > Arthropoda > Insecta > Hemiptera > Aphididae > Rhopalosiphum > Rhopalosiphum padi. Next base: position 10,692,994 of record NC_083599.1, read on the forward strand.
GATGTAGATACCAAGAAAAAACTCATAACACAATTATTAGTAGGTGCATATTTTTGTTCTCGTATTTATATAGTTTTAGCCTTTAGGACTCTGAGTACAATAGTGCAAATGTAAGTTAATACCCATCGCTAGCTACTAGCTCGTATTAAAGATTGTCAAGTCAGATCAGTCATTTCTAATGATAATATGATATATGTCTAATCATTATAATAATATATTTTATACCATCTTATTAGATAGGTATTTAGTATTTATACTAATGTCATTAACTTTTGAGCTAATATAACCTTACCGTAAAACTGTGTGAATACTGACAGAATATACCTAAGTTCATAGTATAAATAGAAAAATAGATAGGTACCTAATATCTATCATCTTAAGATGAATATACATATTATTTCGAAAATAAGGTTATACGTATAGTAAAATTCATAATATATTTAAAAGTTTTATTTTAAGTACTCGCGAATAATGTTTTTGAATTATAGCAAAATAATAACATCGTTATTTATCGTCTGAATAAATAACTTCAATCAAACTTGAACTTCAAATGTTTATTAAAAATAATTGTGTTTGTATATATTGAGTTATTTTGATTCAGTAAAAATTATTTAAAATAAAAATTTTACATAAACAAAGAAAATTATTTATGTATTTCTAACTATAAAATAGTTAACGAATTTTCAACTTTAAATGCACATACAATTTTTTTATACTTTAAACAGAAAAAAAATTATGTGGGATCTTATGTTAAATTTTCTGGCTTATTGACCAAGTGGACATTTTTTTATCGATATTTAAAAAAAATCGGGAAGTTCAACTGCGATTATAAAGATTTCAAAAAAAGATATACTTTTAAAATTTTATCATGTATTTGAATACTATAATAATAATTGTATCAATGAAAATATAAATATTTGGTGAAATTTTCAAGTTTCTAAGGTTATTTGTATTCAAATAAATTATAATAACTAGGTAATTAATTATAAAAAAATTGTCAAAAATTAATTTAGCTTTAAAATTTCCATTAGTTTTTTCTTTGATTTTCCCGATTTTACATATAAAAGTATTGTAAAACTGTTACATTTGACCCTAAAGTCAGTGGTGGATTCAATAGTGTAGGGAGGGAGCGCGAGGCCTGGGCCCGTCTTGACAGTTATTAATTATTATGCATCATGTAACAGAATTAAAATCAAATTCTAAATATTGTGTTTACAAAATGATGTAATATGAATATAATAATATATTAATATAATAAATTTTGGGCACACCCCCAAACAAATTCTAGATCCACCACTGCCTAAAGTAATAAAGTACCAACTAGATCCAATATGCTTACAGAAACCACCCCTTAAAGTTGAAAATTGAAGTATTTTTACTACTTAAAATCTTAATGACAGACACAAAAAAAATCATACATCATTGTAAAATTAATACATTCAGTGATTCATCATCGCTCCGTTCAGAATTTAAAGGTTTAAAAGCCAAGGGGATATTATTCATACCAATAAATGGCAACAAATAGGCAAGTACTGAAGTACCTATATAAAATATAAGTATATTATTTTAAAAATAAAATATTTTTTATTTTATATAGGTAGGTATTTAATATGTATCACTAATATTAGTTGTTGTTACAATCATAATTATTTTTTAGGTCATTACAATTAGCAGCTTATCTTGAATATGATACGATTTATGATTTATCTCAGAAAATTAGAACACCGAATCAGTTGAATAAGTATTGTCCGTAAATGTTTTTATATTAAAATTAAATCAAAGCTAACATGACGTAATACCCTTGAAATTCAATCCGATATAAATTTTTCCTTAATAAGAACACCGGTATATAAAATAAAGAAATTTGTTTTTGATATCGGTGTAATCCCCTCTTTTTCTATTCTTCCCTTATTTCATGTATTAAATAATAAAAATACACGAGAAATATTTTCCACGGAGGGGATATTGAAGTTTTGTACAGACAAGTTAAAAACATTTCTTGATATACCGGTATAATATAATAAACTCCGATAATTGATATAAGCTAAAAGATTCTAATATTAGGTATTATTTGCACGTATATACTAGATTGTCCAGATTAAACGAATTTCTAGACCCATAGTAGGTATTTACATTGTAAAGCAGTGGTGCTCAATATACTCGTTACGTGGACCATCTAAACATTATTTTCAAAGCCTGAAATAAAATAAAATTGTACATTCTAAATCTAAAGTGAAAAAAAATAAAATTATAAATTTTTGTGGTTCTATCATATATATGAAATATCCTTAGTAAGAAATGTATAAAGTTCCATCCATCAACGTTAAGATAGCATCAAAATAACAAATAAAATTATTATATTATACTGTGCTAATTGCTAATACAATGATTTGTATAAATTGTTTATTAAGTTGTATCTAATTTCAAATTTGGTTTAAATTTGTAAATAATAATGCTATGTTAAATTATACCTTACTAGATCGAACTATACTTCTATATTTCTACTTATTTATTTAAATTTATGTTACCTATTTATAATAATAATAATATGTAGGCGAGTCTTAAATTTATAAAAATGATATAGAAACTACTAACTAGTCATTATTTATTTAGTAGGTATGCATTTATATTTTATTGATTTCGTTTAATTAAAATAATTAATATATATGATACAATAGTAAAATAATGCTAAATTTATTAATATATTATAACAATGGTATAATATTATATAGAAATGCCATAAAATGAATTTAGAATATAATTACAGTAGGTATCTAATAGGTATAATTTATTTAAAAATATATTAACATAAAATTAAAAATAATAAATTCTAATATATAGTTTGTAAAGTTGGTACATGCAAGTTACACGACTTAAATAGTACTGTCAACACTAAAATTTTATGATTTTAAATACTAAATATTTATGTGTATATAAATATTATATATTATATATATGTATATTGAGTTTAAGGCTCAGCGCCATCAATATACGGCGGAAGTCGATACAACATCGGTGGAATCAATATACGCCCTAGTGACCTATGGTATAAATTTAATAAAAGTTTGCGAAATGTAGGGGTGGATCAAACCTGAAATGTAGACTATAACTATAAATAAAATTAAAACAAATCTGGAGAATTTTTGGAATTTGGTAATTTATTAAATGTTTAAATGTTATAGATATACGTATATATCTAATAGCTATTCAATTTTACAGAATTGCTGTAAACTTAAAAAAAATATAATATCAAAATTAAACGCTATTGCGTTATAATAATGTTTGAAGTTTATTTTAAAATTATTATTATAATAATTATTTTACAATTATGTAGGTATAGGTTAAAGGTACCTATATAAATTCATAACATACTGTGTTTGCACTTTGTAGTTATTATATTATTATTTGATGTTAGTGACATAATATAAATAACGGCAGGTAGTCGCTAATTTGTACACAAATTTATTGAAATGGTACCTATATATTATAAAATATAAATATGACTATACGAATTGTGAGCATAACCCAAACCAAACGATTAAACCCATATACAAGTACATGGGGAATGCAAGATATGTAGCTGCTTAATATCCTGCCAATTGATGCTCCCCTCACCATTCTTAAAATACAATCTCTTAACACGATTTTAAACAAAGTTTACAATATTATAATTTATAACATAATATATAGGTATTTCCTATAGGCTATAGTTATTTAATGGCAGAAATGTGCAGTCTGTCACTTCCACTCTAACTTCTAAGGTATAGACATCGAGCGGCGTGGTAATCTAAACAAATTTTATTACCGAGAATACTTATGATAGCAAGCCCGGAATACCAGACACTTATTTAGAGTGTCCCTTTAAACTTTAAACACTTTAATTTCAACCATATTTGCTTAAAACAAATGTAATAATTATTTTTACCGTTGTTCACATATTTTTTTTAATTTTGTAACATTTAAAATAATAATATTAATAATACAATAATAAAACTAGTAATGTAATTATGGAATAGTATATAATTATTTATTACTACATTAATGATACTAAAGTCACCATAGCCCACAATTACTGCAGTAGATTGCAAATTATATTTTAAGTATCTACTATATAATATATAATACATATAAATTAAATATCAATTAATACTTTTTTTTATTATTAAATTTTATTAGTTTTATATCAATTTATTGTGATATTATTGTTTAGTAATTTGGTGATTTTTCATAGTATAAAAATTTTCATTTTATTTTTTGAATCTGTGCATTAAAAAACTATTTTGTATAGAAAGAAATGGGCTTTGGCACCGTATATCCCCCCTTAACCAGATTTTGTTGAATATTTATTTTAAGTTTTAACACCCCAAAGGAGTTATGTGTACAGTTATAGAGTAGGTAATATAAATAATAATAATTAATAATAGCAGCCAGCAGGTAATTTTTATTTTCGTCTGACGTTTAAAAATATATATAGGTATATTTATTCCATTATAATACTACCTAGCATTATTCAATACAGCCGTCGAGCCAGCCCGGTGATTTTTTTGTAAGTACTTAATTCATTTTTTTTGTCTCTGACTCCCGCCAACGACCAACCACGTCGTCGTTTTATACATAACGGAAAATATAACCGTTGCCAAAAACGTTCAAAAGCGTAGCTGCGCTATAATATACCTACTATATTGGCATATTGCGTTACTTATAAATATTTTTCATGTTTTTTTCATCTCCAAACCGAGAACGAATGCGCCCACGAGAACCGTGTCAAATTGCGGTTTTTATTATCTACGAAAACACCGTCCGATAAATACCTACGTGATGGTAGTTAAATAATACTGTCTCACAATGTCCTATCCCATAGGCTATAATAATATCGTGTAGAACGTATAATCATAATTTATTATTAATATAGGTACACACTCGTCGTACGCGGTGTCTATTATAATATATAATAAATAATACTAATCGGTGTTATGATAACGATGAAATTACGAAAACGGTAGTAGGCCAGAGCGCCGGGACAGATTGCGATAACGACTGCATATTTTCGTATAAACCGTATCGTGACGTATGTATAAGACGTATCGAGTCAGTGCAATAGCTTGTCGCGGTAGTGAATATTTTATTATTAATGTCTACGAGGTAGGTTAACAACATATAATATGTATTTTATTGCGTGCCACCGATAGTATAATATATTATTAGTGTATTATTGTTATTCTGGACTCTGATAACTAGTGCGCGCGGTGTTGCCGACGACTACAACAGGACAGCGGAGTGGCAGGGGCACATAAATATATCAGCGATCTAATACAATATGTGTACGTAATACAATATTAATAATATATATTCTGCGATGACGAAAAACGAAAAACGTCGACAATTTTTGATTTTATACACGAAATGTTATAGGAACACAATATAATAAGTCGTGGCGATTCGTTTTTTGACGTAAAAAAAAAAAAAAAAAAACGGGGAAATATATTATTATGCTTTTATATTAACATCATCTCAATAGTCGTATTATCTGTTCCATCCGGTAGGCAGGTACCCAATAATAACGACAATACAACATGAAACCTATTTCGCACACACAATAAAACGACGACGACGATGACCGTCGCGGGGTCGCGTCTGCCGGCGGTGGCAAGCCGTCTCACTACTACTACACTACGACTACTACGACTACTACTACTACTACCACTACACACTACTATACCACCACCATAGTTCATCATCTACAACAACTACCACCGCAGCTGCCGCCACCGCCGCGTCACTACTACCACCGCATCGTCAAAAATGTGTGCGCGCGCGTTTGCCTGTGTGTGCGTATTTGCACCATGCGTGCGAGTCTGCGAGTCATGGGTGCGGACGCCCTCCGCGTGCCCGCACGGCGGGCGAGTGCGTGCGTCTGTCCGCTTGGCAGCGGCGCGCGCGCGCACGCATTAATGCTCCGTGTCCTGCGTCCGTGTGAGTGCTGGCGGCTGGTGCGCGCGCTTCGTGCGAGTGCGTGCGCGCGAGCACGATGTCCCAAGAGCGAGCCCGTGCGCTAGTGTGTCAGGTGTTTGTGTGCGCGTGTGTGTGTCGTATGCGCGCGCGTGTGTGTGTGTGATTAGAGAGCGATAGCATCGTTCCGTGTGTTATGTACGGTTTTCTCGCCACCGTGGTATTAACTCGAGTGTGTGCATGTGTGTGTGAGCGCCGCGCGAGCTTTTTGCCCAGGAGCGACTCGTCGCCGTCGTCGCCGCAGTTTCGCCGCAGTTGACTGTTTTTCGCGTACGCGTTTTTCACGCGCGCCGCCCGCCGTCGGTTTTTCTCGTTCGCGCCGCGTCACCGTCGGACATCATTCGTGTGTGCCGACTGCCGACGCCACCACCGCCGCCGCCGCCGCCGCCGTCGTCGTGTTTATCATCCGGTCGGTCGGTCGCCCGCCCTCCCGACAACAACCGCGACTACTGCCGTCGACACTGCATCCATCGCGGCACTTACGTATTGTGTTACCGTGTGTGTTGTTACAACCAAAAATACAATATAATATTATTATATTGCTACGACATAGGAGGTACACGTTATTTATTATTATTATTATTATTACTATTATTATTACTATTCATTACCTATTACAATATTTGTATCGTTTTCGTGGTGTGTGTGTGTGTGTGCGTGTGTGTGCGTGTGTATGCATGTGTGATTGCGCGACCGTGTGCATCGTATATTATAATAATTAATAATATTCCTATATGGCGGTGTCGGGTTTGTGTTCAGTTACGAATTTCGTGATTTCGGTTTAACGGTGATAATATTATCGCCGCCGTCGCGGTCCAAGCGCGTTGTGCCCGTTTCGATTTGATATCGATTTACGTTTTCCTCCGCGAAGGTTGAATCCGACCACCGCGTTTGCAGATCTTCCAAATCGGCTCCGCGACAATCGTTTGGAAACCATTAACGGCACGCAGTGCGATAAGATCGGTCGGCGTCGAAACGCGAACTCACCGTCTTCTGTGTACGCGAAACACGCGCTCGGTCTTGTCGTTTACCATGGTGGGTGCATGAGGTAATAAAGGTTAGTATGCGCTTATCGCCGCGGTGCATAAGTGCATCGCGATTGATTGACGCGCATCCGTTTGTTTGGTGTTTTTTTTTTAGGAGCGTAAGAACAGTTGTGCGCGCAACACCGACCTTAAGCACCTTGTACGGTTTTGTACACGACGATGTTCGGCTCTCTCGATGTCTCCTGAAATTGAATTCGTACGAGTAAAATAGAACTGAATAATGCGCCCATATAGGATTACATGCTTGTCGTAATCATTCAGTTGCATTGCATTCTTCATGCCATCGACATGCCAGTTATCAATAATCTTTTAAGTGTAAATCACAACTCAATTGTTTTTAATAACAAACTAACACACAAGTCGCCAAACTTGCTCCGAGAATCATTGATTATTTCATGCCGTGCCCACAACTAAAAGGTCGTTCAGTTTTCAACCACATATGGCAGGACTTACTGAATGATCGTGACTGCTTAAGTAAAACAGAAAACAAAACTTAATGTTATGTAGGCCGCTTTATCCTTATATAAGGTCTATGAAGGGTGCTCAACAACATTGGAATATTGTGGAGTGATAGCATTTTCTTCATACATACCATCGTTTATGTACCTATATAAGTATATTTTATATGATCCCCATAGTGGAGGGTAAAAAGTCAGCACCCTGTTAATAACCCTGGTTAGGTTAGGTCTGCCGTAAACTAGGTACATTTATACCTGGTTGTAGTAGCTAAATTGTTGTTGTCATGATGTCACCAACTCTTTGAGGTTATTACTTGTTGATACATATTATCACTTATTTAATGGTGTTGCATTAACTTATACTTTTGACGAATTCTTATTTTTTGTCATTAATTTGTATTCTATTACTTAGTTTTGTAAATTTTTAAACATATCATAAATATCGACAATTAATATAACAAGGCTGATATTTATTTTAAATGTTAGTTTAATATTATAATAAGTTATAATCACTTATTCTTGTAACGTATACAGTTTATGATATTTACCTTTGTTAAAACTATTTTTTGTTTTATTTTCAGGTTGCAAATTCATGGTGTTTATTTTATCGCATAAGATAAGATAGTTTTATAGTATTACAACTTATAAACAATGAATCATCTCAATCAGTGATATATTCTCGGATTCATCAAATCTTAACATTTTCGTAGTTTATTTTATTCCATACATAATACTAATTTCAAGTTATTTATAAAGACCATTGTGCGATAGTAAATTGAATAATTATACATTAGTCACTACTCCGCATACGGACAATGTTCATTAAATTTGCTGATTTGATTGTATCACAACAGCATTATAAATATCTACAAAACGACGGTCAATCACCACACAGGCGTTTTATCATTTCAATACTCAATAACGATCCAAACAAGCTGTCTACATACAGGCAAACAGTTGTTGGTTTATAGAGTTGTTGACTATAACAAAAGTTAATTCTTGAAAAACATTTAACAAAATGCGATTATATCAAGAAGAATAATATTAATGAAACAGTAAATGTTTATATTATAATTACATTGTGTTTCTGTCGTTTAATTGACAATAGTCACAGAAAATTGATTTAAACTCTGATTTTGTGTAAACAAAAAAAAAGATTTCGCATTTGCTTATATAGAGCATGTCAAACACGGCGGCTACTGCTTCTAGTGCTGGTAGTGCTGCTAGCGGTGGAACTACTGCATCAACTGGTGCGGCCACAACATTTGTCGACCGCATCGACCCATTCACAAAGATATCTGTGTTGAAACGCAAAACGAAGCGTTCACAGGGCTCATCGTCTTCTTCTAGATACCGTACGTGTTCAGACGTTGAATTACAGCCTTTACCGTTGTTAAAGGGTGAGTAAGAGTTATCAGTACTATTAATAATTTATACTCTTTAATATTCATAGTTTTTTTGATCATTTTGTTATCAAAACTCATCTATCTAGTTAATTAATTTATTATTCTATAATATAAGATTATCTACAGATAAGTGTACACAATATATTATGAAGTTACCTACTAATTTACTATAATTTATTATACTTAAAAAGTTATTTTAAAATACTGAAATACATAACTTGTTTCATTTTAATAGGTACATAAAAATGAAGTAATATTTTTAGGTAACTAATATCCATAACACATTTATATATGAGTTATATAGAAAGTAAAGATAAAATATTTTTTTTAAATCAAGGTGCATTTGTACTGGTATATTGTTATTCAATAACTGTTCAGATTATTGAATTTTGTAGGCGTGGTACCAGTTAACACTACGGGTGCTTCTTTTGGTAGTTTTTAATATTGCTCAAAACCTCTTCAATATCTATTCTGTGGCCTACTGTGATATAATATCTGTACATTTCATAAATGTATGAATTTTTGATTTTTAAAAAATGTTACTTTATGTTCTAAATTATCCTTGTACAATTAAGATAAGTGATTTTGTAAAATAGTTAATATAATATAGGTAGCTAAAGATTTATTAGTCCATTTGTTTATCTTTTTGAAAGTTATTAAATTATAATTCATAGAATTTTTGTATGAAGATATATTTTATATTTTATTAGAAAAAACTGTTTTTACTCATCAAGGTCTCAGATAATATAAAATACTTTCATTCGGTATATATAAAACTGTGTTATTTTAAAATTTGTTTAGCAATTTTTGAAATCTACCTATAAAATATTTTTTTCATACCTGTTAGGTGTATTTATATATATTAATAATAATAATAACTTTATTTCAGAAATATTAATATACATTTAGAATTTAAACAAAATTATTTTTAATCCAATCTCTAAGTATACTTGTTTTAGGTTGGATGAGTTTTAATATTACAATAAATGTAAAAAAAAGAAAAGAAAAAGTGAAACATTAATAATAACAAGCCAGTAAAATATATGTTTGTAAATTTTCCTTAAATAAGATTGAAATTAAATTTCTACTTTCAAATATTTTATATATCTAAATATATTTTAATTAATTAAATTAAATCAAGTAAATAACTCTTATTGGTGTGTATAGTAAAAATTTAATGTAGCTAAATATTAAATTACTTATGTAACATTGATGTATACACAAATATATGTATTAAATTAATGTGTTATATCCATAGAGTAATATATTGAGCCTAAAGAAAATAAGGAAAATTGAAATTCAAAAATGGTTAACGATTTTATTAAAATTTAATTTTTAAATTGTTATGATCAACTTAACTTTTAAGTACTTATAATATTATATCCATTTCTTATTATTATCCAATTGCTTAGCTAATTAAAAAAATGTTTGTGTGTTAGAATCCTAACAAAAAAAAATATGAGTTATCAAACGTTATTAAGTTTTTAATTATTGTATATTATGATATGTGTTTTAGTCTAATCTAATACATACACAGTAAAAAATTATTAAAATTTTTTCTTATATTTATGCAATTTTTTTCTGCAGATGTAACTGCTCAGGAACAGGAAGAGTTAATGATAAGAAAACTCCGACAGTGTTCAGTGCCTTTTGATTTTATGGATCCCATGGCGGAACTCAAGGGCAAGGAAATAAAGCGTGATACACTTAACGAATTGGTTGATTATGTATCAACGTCACGGGGTGTATTGACAGAGAATATGTATCCAGAAATCATTAAAATGGTATGAAATAACTTATTATTGAGTTTTTTTAATAATAATAATAATTTTTTTATTTATCATAAAATTTCAATCAATTGTAATCATATTGTAAACAAAAAGGTTTATAATATATTAGCATTAATTAGTCAATAGTCGTATTTATGTATTATAGTTTTCTATCATCAAATGATTAATTTAATTATTTTATGTTATTGTAGTTGCTAGTTTACAAATACACACTTGTATTGTATTACTGTATAGTATTTTAGAATAAAAAGATAAATTGGTATTAGTTTCTTTAAAAAAAAATAGATTTAATCATATCGCACTATACCCTCACTTTTTTCATTCTAGGATTTAGTTGAGATACTGAAAATTTTAAATTTTTTGAGGTAAAAATACAGTATAATAAACCTTTGGTTTTATAGTTATTTTTTCCTAATATGAAAATCAGTAGATAGTTTGATAAAATTTTTTACTAAAATAGTTAAATTTACAATGCTATTTACATTCTGTTTTCTTTTATATGTATTTCAATAGTCTTAGGACATAGTGTTTGTATTCAAAATGATAATACTATAAATCAATAATACTGTTCTCAAGCTTTTGATTTCCATGCCCCTTTTCATACTGTTATATGATGTCATGCCCCTCTTCACCACTATACGATTGAAGTATGATTAATAAAGGATAATTATACATATTTATTTATTTATATATATTTTACGCCAATCGGCAGTTAACAATAGGATACATATAAGTAGGCAATAACAATTTAGTAACAGTAACAAGCAATAACAAAGCTATACAATAAAAAGAAAAAAAACATACGAGGTTAAAATATTATATCAAATTACCACACCACCAATAATTATATTAATTAAAAACAAAATTATAAACTGAAACAAAATTTTTTCAATTTGGTATGTAAGCTAAAATACAATTAATTAAATTATTAATTTGTATTTTGTTCATTGTATTACATCATCAGTTTAATTATAATATTTATATGTTTTATAACTATTTAGTATTCTAAAAATACAGCTGATGTACATACTATATGTATATAGTACATAATACATACCAATGTTATTAATTAAACAGTATTCTCTGAATTATTGAAGTAAATGTTATTACTTAATAATGCTAATTAAAATATAAATAATCATAAACAACATTTTCATGTTTGGTGATTTTTAAAAAAAATTCATACCTCCCTAGGAGATTGTGACTCCCAGATTGAGAACAATTGCTTTAGATTATATGCTGAGTATTCTAAGTCTATATTATGATTTATGATTAAACAAATTACAATTTTCATTGAGATATTTGTTATTACATAACTAGCCACTCCAAACATAAATAACCTGGTTATAGTTTTCTCCAAGCATAATTAATTTCTTCTTTTTTTTTTCATAAGTATCCATATTGAATGAATCACAAAATAAAGTCTACAATAACCTGAACACATACTTAAGTAAATTATTATCAGATTCAGATTTCTCCTAAAACATTAATTTATATTAATGACACTAATGGGGAAATTAAATTGGGAAATATTTGATTACTATCAACAAACTATATTTATTTTATTAAATACGGGCTAGGCTCAAAGTACAGTTTATATGTAAGTAATTAACATATATAAGGTGCCCAAAATCAAATTTTTTAAGCAAGATCCCAGATTATCATGTAAATATAAATATTGTGCATTGTATAGTTGAACATCTATAGATAAAAAAAAAAATAAATAAATATGTATTATAATAATATCGGTAAACATAATAATAAACTGTCCAGCAGTAATTAATTAAATTGGTTTAAGGTTAACGGAGAAAACTTGGTTGAATGTAAATTTGGACTGTTGATATACTATTTACTCTATAATTATTTAATATTTTAGCTGTAATCAATTCATTTATTGGTGGTTATAGCTTTAATTTTGATAGATTAACTATTATTTTAATTATAAACTACTTTGATACAAAAACATTGTTAATTTGTTTGTTTAGATTTCTTCAAATTTATTCAGAACACTGCCACCCAGTGATAATCCAGATTTTGACCCCGAAGAAGATGATCCTACATTGGAAGCATCATGGCCTCATTTAACTGTAAATATATGTATTTATTAAATAATTTAAATAATAAGAAACAAAAAACGTTTCCACGTTTTATTTTATTTAAGGTTATTAATAAAGATAAATTATTAATATTATTTACTATTTCATTTCTAATAAAGTTATTCATGTTTTTATTTGTCTTAAATAATGCGATAGTTTTATAATCATTAAATTTGTTTAATTGATTTCAGCTTGTTTATGAATTGTTTTTACGCTTTTTGGAATCGCCAGACTTTCAACCAGCCATTGGCAAGAAAGTCATTGATCAGAAATTTGTGTTGCAGGTAATAATGATAATTGATAACTGACCGGAAAAAAGTATTAAAATTCTATTGAGATACTTATGCCAGCTATTATGCTTATTGGACACTAAGTTGTCTATAAAATGTTTTTAAAGTGCTCAAAGATAGATTATTTTAATAACATAAGCTGCCAATAATATTTATTACCTATATTATATAATTTAAAATAGATTTAAAAGGAAATCAATAATTATATGTTATATTATAATAATGCCATTAATTAATAATTAGTAATCCTAATAAGTAATAAAATGTTTTTTGAGTAAGATGAACATAAAAATATTTATCTATAATAGTTATAACCTAGTTTATATGTTTTTAAAATAAGTATTTAGTTATCTCATGCTCAGATATTTTTCACCAAAATTAGAGTTAGTATTTACATTTATAAAAACTCAAACTATTTTAAAAACTAATTTAATATATATTATGCAGCTCCTTGAATTATTTGATACGGAGGACCCACGGGAGAGAGACTTCCTCAAGACTGTGTTGCATCGCATTTATGGAAAATTCCTGGGCTTGCGTGCTTTTATTCGCAAGCAAATCAACAATATATTTTTAAGGTTTGTTTGGAAAAAAATTTATAGGCATTTAGTATTTTCAAATAAATATAATATATTATAGTCAATTATTATTATAAAATTTATCAAAATAAATGTGTTTATTAGGTTCATTTATGAAACAGAACATTTTAATGGTGTTGGTGAACTATTAGAAATACTAGGAAGGTAATTTAATACATATTTATTTACTATTATAATTTGTTTAGTTATATGTAAATCAAAAAGTTAATATAAAAAAAAATTATTTTTGTCCACATAAGCATTATCAATGGGTTTGCACTCCCTTTGAAGAACGAACACAAGCAGTTCCTGGTTAAAGTGCTCATACCTTTGCACAAAGTCAAATGCTTAAGTCTGTATCATGCACAATTAGCTTATTGTGTTGTTCAATTTATTGAAAAGGATAGCTCTTTAACTGAATCTGTCATTCGAGGCTTACTCAAGTATTGGCCAAAAACGTGTAGCCTAAAAGAGGTAAAGCAAACCTCAAATATTATTATAAGAATATTATAAAATAACTTATTTGTTATTATAATTATGCAATTATGTATTTTTGATTCTGAAAAGAAGGGTTAGATGATTTCTAAACTTTTGATTTTAATCATAAAATAATTTAAAGATTTAAGTTCATTAAATATTATTATTTAAATATTAGTATTTATTACTAATTTTAAAAAAATTACTTATCATTGCAAATGATAATTTTTTTTTGAAAGATGACTTTTCTTATTAGTTTGCATATTAACTTTGCTTAACAGTTTTATTCTATTTTAATTTTTTAATTTACAGGTTATGTTCCTTGGTGAAATGGAAGAAATACTTGATGTTGTTGAACCATTACAATTTCAAAAAATTGAAACACATCTATTTAAACAAATTGCTCGTTGCGTATCCAGTGCTCATTTTCAGGCATGATTATTTTTATTTCAATTTTTATGTTGTGTATTAAATATAATTAATGTAGTATATCTACAAACCTTTTAAATATTGAAAATAGTATGATTCAGTAGTTTATTTTTGATAGTGATTGTGGTTTTAAAAATTAAATTTTTTTGTTTGAAGTTTGAACTATGATTTTGAATCTTGAAATTGCAGAAAAGTAAATTAAATGAACCTGTATTGTAGCTTAAACATTTAAAATAAGTTTCTTAAGTATAAATAAGATAAATAAAATAAATAATAAAAAATAAAATATACAGATTTAATACTAATAATAAAATATTTTATGAATTCAAAAACTTTATTTTTCTTGGTTATTAGATATTGATTTTGATTTTGATACCCTGGAAAATTAAAATTGATTATCAGGTGTATTATTTCTAATATATTATTTGTTTACAGTTTAAAGCTGTGTTAATTAGTATGCTATCTATAAATTATTAATTTATAAATGTTTTATTTCATGTAATTATATTTTTAAATTTAGGTTGCCGAACGAGCGTTATATTTGTGGAACAACGAATACATTATGAGTCTGATAGAAGAAAATAACCAGACAATCATGCCAATCATGTTTCCAGCGCTATACCGCATCAGTAAGGAACATTGGAATCAAACCATTGTAGCATTAGTTTATAATGTACTGAAAACTTTCATGGAAATGAATAGTCAACTTTTCGACGAATTAACTGCTAATTACAAAGCAGAACGACAAAAGTAAAAACTAATAATAAAAATTTATAATAAGTAATAATTTTTCTAATTTTGTTGTATTTTTATAGAGAGAAGAAAAAGGAAACTGAACGTGAAGAGTTATGGAAACGATTGGGACAACTGGAAATATCTCATGTCCGTGGTAAACCATCTACACCGTCACTAATATCAGTAGATAATAACAACAAGACTAGTAGTAATAATAGTTTGGATTCTATACAAACAGCAGTAACAACATCAGCAGCACCAATAGCAGCAGCACCAATAGCAGCATCTCCAATTGCAGCACAACAACAGTAGTAGGAGTGGTAGTAGCAGCGATAATAATTATTTGTCATTCAATACATACATGTACCCATGTATATGTATAATCTATATATTTATTTATATACACAGATTTTTACATGCATTGTGTGTATTATAGTTGTGTACAATTAAAGATCAAAACATTAAGATATGAAGTGGTGGCATTTTAAAAAAATACAATGAACGTACAGTGTTGTTATCGGTGCACACATGCTGTTATAGCGTGTTTGTATATTTTATATTCAATAGTATTTGTATGGTAATATATGTGATTACATATGCTCCACATTAAAATTATGTTTTACAAAAATATCATCCGAGAGAAAAAAATTATGGGGAATGTTAATAATAATGGAATATAACATACTTGAAAGTTCTGTGAATATTTATTTTATGTGTATGAGATTTTCATGAAGAATAAAATATTGGAGAAATTAAATATGTGATGTAAAACATGTTTACATACATGTTCTTATTTTTATTAAATGTATATTATGTGAATTGTTCGATATTATGTACTCAAAAATGTGACGTTATCAATGTTATTCTATTAATTTGATATATTCACAATAACAATCAACACATGTGTAAACGCGAATAACTAATGCAAACTGTGGCGTTATAAAAATTTTAATTTTTTAATTATTAATGTAAATTAAATTAGATTTAACCCTCTCCCCCTGTGTAAGCGTGTGCGTGTGTAAATAATATTAGATTAATTAAATATTAAAAATTGTTATTTTTTAATAATTATATATATAAATATATTATATAATATATAATGTAAACATTCTTAACTGTTAGAAATGGTAGTAGTAGAAGTGGTAGTAGTAGTAATAGTAGTAGTAATAATAATAATAATAATATTAATAATAATAATCATAATAATAATAATAATAGTAGTGGTATAATTAGTAGGAGTTT
Organism: Rhopalosiphum padi; assembly: GCF_020882245.1. Classification (NCBI taxonomy): domain Eukaryota; kingdom Metazoa; phylum Arthropoda; class Insecta; order Hemiptera; family Aphididae; genus Rhopalosiphum; species Rhopalosiphum padi. Next base: position 10,709,550 of record NC_083599.1, read on the forward strand.
AAAAATATTATTAAATAACAAAATACATAAATTAACTAATTATATATACTGATCTGTAAATAATTTAATAATTGAACAATCAGTGATCAGATGTCTCAATAATGGTGTTATCATTATTATGATTATGATTACTGATATCCATCGTGGCTCCACTGCTGCTACTCCTAATTTTTTTTTCCATTGTTGTGTCTTAAGATAAAATTAATTTTTTTTAAAGATAAAATATATTTTAACAGTGTCGTTGTTGATGCTTTAACCTTAACTATTAGTAATTACACTTATACTACTGCTACTACTACTGCTATTACTACTACTACTATTACTACTATTACTACAACTATTACTACTACTATTATTATTATTATTTATAATTATGAATATTATACGTATATTAACTATATGAATGTTTCATTTCTCGCGCGCGCGATAGTCTTTATGTAGTTTGTAAATCAATATTATAACGAAATTATTATTATTTGTTGTCGTTAATGCGTGTGCGCTCGCGAGAGTTATAAAATTCTGATATATATATATATATATGTACAAAACTGAAAATTTCAATCTTTTAATCCAATGAAAATCCGTATAGATAGTAAACATACACTCCATATGTACATATACACATATATATATTTATCTATGTGTGTGTGTGTGTGTGTGTGTGTGTGTATTTTTTTAAATGGAAAATATTATATATTACATAAACACGAGGAAGATACACACAATTATTATATATTACTATATTATTACTATCATTAGATCATTATAATTATTATTGTAATTATATAAATTATAAAATATTATTAAAAAAAATGACATTATAGTTTTTTTTTTATTATTAATTTACGTTAACCTATTATTCGGAGAGGTCAAAATATCAAAATTACTAGTAGTTTTTGATAGATGATTAAATCATTAAATGTGTATTATTTTATTGTTATTTCTAGTAAAATTTAATTGCAGGTACAAGGTATAATTGGTATATATTATCCCAAATTTGTTACCTTTAATAATGATTGTTTTTAAATGGTATATTATGATAGTATCTCTAAAAGTAATAACACCTAAAAGGTTAAAACCCTACTGAATCAGAGGGTTTTTGTACTTATTGATTTGATGTTCTAATAAATATTAAAATTCTATTTTAAAAAAAAAAATCTACATCAATACATTTTATTGCATTCTTTTAGTTTCTAACATATATCATGATAGTATTATTAATTATTAAGATTACTTAATTGTTTTATATTAAGATCCATTATTTCCTATAATTATTTGTAAACATTGATGATTATTAAATTATAAATACACTGTCTTACAAGTTTTGAACCAATTTTGTGTTATTAACAATTAATATTTATATACTCATTATAAACTAAATTTTAAAAACATAACCTATTTTTAATTTTTAATTTTTAAAAAATTTCAATTTGTAACCATGATATACATGTAAAAATATTATATCAGCTCACTTAAAAATTAAAATTTCATAATAAAAACCAACTTTAGAACATAAATGATATACATCAGTTAAATTAAATTTTGTGTATAGGTGAAATAACTAGTATTAAAGCTAACTACACAGAATTGGTTCTGTTGAATACAAATTTGCAATGTATGTTTGTTTGGTACCACTCATGCAGGATGGTGATCTCTTAATGTTATAATTGTTAACAAAAAGATAAACGGGGAGAAGGATATTAGTTAACTAAAAATTAAGTTTTGTTAAAATGTTTTGACTGTACAACGTTTTCTATTAATTGAAACTGTGAAATTGTATAACTTTTACTTATGGTACTAAGTTAAGTTAGGTTAAAATTATTTAATTAAAAGCTAGGTACCTATATTAGGAAAAAATAAAAATTTTTTTTTAAATTGTATGACAAAAATATAAATACAAATTTAAAGTCATTTTATATTATCTTCTGGAATTTTACCAGTTACCGTAGTCGCAATTTTGAATCTCCTTCAATTTCTCTCGAACCTGAACTATCATATTTTATTCTTGTATTCCCATTATATCTAGGTATATTATATTTTTAATCTAATAATTCCTTCATTTTGGTATTGATTTTAATTTCTATTGTATCGCTTGTTTGTTCTTTAACTAGGGTTGCTGTTTCGGTATATACTAGGGAATTAACTAAAATATTTAAGTTGTCTGCAAAACTCATATGTATATGCATGAATCCTTATTAACACTGTGTATCTTCCATGAAAAATTATTTCAGTGCTAATAATTTCTTCAGGATATAGAACTCTTCTATTATATCATAGCTGCTTGGAAATATAAGCTATCATATAGGACATTATAAAATAACAAAGAGTTTTCAGATGTTACCACGATATTCATATTGTTTTTCCTAATAGAAAATTCCTATTAGTTGGCCTATAAATTATAACTGAGAGCTGTTCTAATATTCTATTGTTGTTTGTTGTTTGTTAATCTGTCTTTTCTAAAACCACACTGGTAGTTGCCTTAATTGTCTTCTGCGTATGATGTTGGTTCAATAATATCCATAGACTGAGTTTAATGATAAACCTGATTCATAAACTAGGAAAATACTAGGTTTAATGCTGGTTTATTATAAAACTGTTATCTTATTATCATTTAATTTAATTTATTAATGTTTTGAAAACTTGTGCACTTTATACCTAAGAAAAATGGATATTGCTAATGTACAAAATGTTAGACGCATAATGAATTTAAGAAATTTCTTATCCCCACTTTCACAGGTAACTCTTTTTTGTTTATACATTACAAAAAACAATTACGCGATTTAAATTATAATTTTAAATAAATAAAATACCATTAACAAACTCTAAAATAGAATATGAATCTAAATATATTTTACAAAAATTCATAAAATATGACAATAATAATGGCATAAATAAAAACACATGGAAAAACTGTAACGTTTGTATAAAACATAGTAGAACATAGAATGTATTTTGGCCTTATTTTTTTTTTTTTTTAGATTGGCGTCAACTAGTAATAAATAATAATATGGAAATTTGGGAGGCTCTATGGCTGTCTATAATAAAACTAAGATAATCCACAGTTTTTAAAAACTTAGCCTAGCTAATTTATTTATGTTGACTATGAATAATACATCGTTAAACCTTAGTTTTCGACAATGACTAACACTGTTTACCTTTTAGTCACGGTTTGAGATATTATCTTAAACCGTGCTTTTAGTAAAAGGTCTATGATCAGTGATCACCACCATGAAACTAGATAATAGTCTAGTGGCCTAGTCTTCATGATCACAAATCAGTGTGACCACAGTGCAGGCATAATATTTTTATTATGTTTTTATTATTAAGTATGATATCATTACGATTTACGATCTTTATGAAACGAAATTTTTTTTAAATTAATTAATGTATTAAGTATAAAAAAAAATTACGATCGATGGGTGAGTGCGAATACCCCCTTCGCCAATCCTCAAATACACCTCTGCTTGCACTGGTAGTGTCAGAAGCTTTTTTGTATTATATAGATCCTTAAGAAAGTCTGAATGATAAACGGATAAGCTGATATTCCATTAAACTCGAAATGGAAGATGTCATACGATCTGAACCATTAGTTAGCTAAAGTGACTGTAAGGATGATGAAACTAAGCGATAACAAATTTCAAAGTCTGAAATCACTGGAATCGGATGTCGGATAACATTTATAGGTAGGTACCAGCTGATTATTAAATATAAACTTTATATTACGAGTATATTTCAAAGTTTTTTGACCAAGAAAAATGGTTTATCAATATGTATACATTTATTTTAAGCTATTATACACGATGTGAATTTCTATTTTTTTTTTTTTATTAAATCTACGATTTTCAATATTTTAAATTATTTGCTGTGCTGAAGTAAAGCTCCATCAGAAAATCCTAAAAAATTGTTGGAAATTTTTCTTCATTTATGGACTTATGGTGCGTATATAATTTTGTTGAAAAAAAAATATACGAAATCACATGGAACATTGTAGAATTGTAGATAAACTGTTAAAAATTATGATAAATGTATAACATAATATATAATATATACATAAACCAAAACTGACACACTCTCAGTAAGCCAATTTTAAGGTGAAAGAAAAATCTTGTGTCAATTGCTTAAAAAAAATTAAAGAAATTCAAATTTAATCTAAAAAATGGGTAGGCAAGTGGGTATCGCTCTGCTGTATAGTACATTAGTACGGATGGAGAGTAGCCAGAGTGGTCACTATAATGGAAGTGTTAAATTTGAATGCAATGACAGGTATCATTGTTTATAAAAAACGATTCTGAACGGAGATGATTTGTCAGTCTAGGATATATTATATTACTAAATTTAAATTATAATATATATATTTTTTTTGATACAAGTAATTAATTTTTAAGTATGATTAAGGACGGCTTGCATATTTCCATACGGCAAGGTTAATCATTTTTTTCCAAAAGCATTGCATGTAATTATCATAATACCTTATATGTACACTTTGTATCACAGATTATATGCTAGTATAGAGAAAAATACAAAATTATTATCCTATGAGCCAAACAAATGCTAATTTAGATCTCTCAGTTAAATAGACAATTAAATTAACCTAATACTAATTAGAAATGTATAAACATCGATTACCAAGAGTACTTCAGTGTTAAAATGTTGTTAATTGTATTTAAATATTACAAAATAGATATTTAATAAATGTTGATATTGCAAAAGACCACATAATTTAAATTGTTGTTGGTATTTTAAGCATCAAATATAAAAATACACAAAAGGCTTGAAGTGAGGATAATACTTGTAATATATTGTTACATTTTTTTTAGAATGATAACATATACATCCTTGCTGTTGTTTGGCCACTTTATTCAGTAATTGTTGTGTCATTGACGTATATCCAATTGGTATTTTCTTGTCTACATAGCATTATGTAATGACCAAAGCTCGTGTTTTGACCTTTATTTATAATTACGGCTTGAGTTTTATATCTTGGCTCCAGCAATTAAATATAAATAAATAAATAAAAACAAATATATTTTATTTTTATTTTATTTGAACTTTAAATGCTTATAAACAAAAATTGTGACTAACGATTTTTTATTTTTTTTACTACAATATTATAAATATTATAATATTAACTTTCTATTAAATTTTAAAGATTTTTTTGGGAAGCCAAAATTTCAATGGTCTATAAACAGTTTAAACATTTTTTAAATATTTTGAAAATTTAATCGTAAATAGATAAAGCTAGTATTAACATTTTGTGAAAATTTCAAGTAATTAAAATAATTCGTTTTTGAGTTACAGCAAAATCAAAAAATCGATTTAGTCGAAAAGTGGTTATGCATAACAATTTTTGTTTTTCCGTCACTTTTTCAGGGTTTTTATTGACGCTTTTGAAAACTACTGGATTTTTTTACTTTTGACCCCTCAAAGTACCAACTAGATTCAATTTAATTTTCAAAGAGGGGCTGAAGTCAAAAATCAAAGCACTATTACTACTCCAAAACGTGATGACAAACATAAAAATAAAAAATAATAAAAAAAAAAACACATACATCATTGTAAAATCAATATACATTCATACTCCGTTCATATCTAAAATTGATTGTTGCGCATACACTGAAATTTTTTTGAATAATGAAATTCAAGGTAATACATTTGAAATATTTCGTGTTACCTTTATCGGTTAGGTTTTAATATTTTTTCATTCGAGATTTATATAGAAAAATTTTAAGAAAAAAATGTAAAATTATGATATTTAGTGAATATTGAATAATGTAATTTATGTGAATTTGGGGCCCTCAGGACGGCACTGTCTAAGTTAAACCTTACCAATAATTTTCGTATAAACACTATATCTATACTATGAATAAATAAAGTAAAAATGCTTGAAAATGTAATTCGAGGCTTATGTTAACACATTGATGGACAGTACTGCTAGATAGCAATTCATAAAAACTTTTCTTTTATACATCCTGTAAGATATGAAAATTTAGTATAAGATTCTTTATTAGTTTTTCTTCTAACAAAAATAAAAAGTTTACCGAAAAATTACATTAGTATTTTATGACTGCTTGATGTTTAAATTTTAACGATAATGGATATATTCACCTGTAGTTACATATAGTTGAATAAAAATATAATAATAAATAATAATTAATAAATATTTCTCTTTTTGTGGTTTTTGATTTTATTATAATATCAACAAACGAATAACCGTAAGTATTTAAAATGTTCAGTAAATATTTATGTTCGCATTTCCTAGACATAACTGCCTTAATTTTCTAATTATTTTGACTCTTTCTGATATATTTATAGACATTAAAATTTTATTTTTATTTCTGAGTAAAAATATTTTAAAACTTAATACAAGAGATAACAATACCCTATATAAGTTGTTAAAAATGATAAAAATACATATTTTTTTAGTAAAATTTTTTTTTCAATTTTTAACATTTTAAGTTCAACTTTTTTTATAAAATTTGTTAAAATATTCAAACATTTATATAAACTACAAGTATTTCACAGTAAAAGTTTATAAAGTTTTTAATTTTAAACTAGAATTTTGAAAATTTAATTAAATATTTCTTATGAGTAGTTATTGGAACAAAAAAAAAAAAAACTAAAAAATATACAAACACAATTATCTTTTATAGACTTATGAATTCAAATTTGAATGAAATTATAGAATATAACAATGTTAAATACACTAAAATATAAATTATAAGTATGCAAAAATAAACTATGAAATCTCAACATTAATAAAAAAATAGTGGACACGTGAATGCCGCTTTTTATACAGTAGGTGTCGAATGAGTCACTGTGGTAGATATGTTAAGTTTGAATTAATTTACGTAATATTTAAAACGAAAAACAATTACGAACAGAAAGATCTGTCAGTCTATATAACTATACTACTATATCCTATAGATATTACAAGGTAGATACATATATCATGTGATATGTTTATTTTGTTGTTTCAAAAATATAATTTCCCGTCTTCCCGAGATTTAAAACATACGTATCTGTATTATAAATTGTATGCTATTCGCAATGTAATTTTCAAAATATATAAATTATTAATTTTAAGAAATTATCAGTAAATATTATAAATTATCACTAGTGCTCGAATTGTGAAAAATTAAGTATTGGAGCTCAATCCAACGATTTAAAAACTGCGTTCCAAGTGCACAATTACTTAACACAGAGCCGTGGGGAGCTGCGCCCCCACACCCCCTTGATAACCTTAATTATATTTTAAATACCACTTTTCAACTACACAGATATATTAATTCTACCTTCATACGACTAATCCACAGAATAGATATGTACAATAAATTATAGACAAATAACAGTATAATATTTGTCGTATACACAATAATCAGTCCGTATATTCCTATCGACACTTGAGTAACCAAAATATCATAAATTAACCGGTTTCAATTTGGCTTTACAAGAAATCGATATCACTAGTCACTACGTTTCGTTTAGACTTTCAATCTTCAACGACCATAAATTAACCGGTTACAGATTATAGATTGAAAGAATCCAACTAACGTAGGACTACCTTATTGTTTAAACTTTAAATCCTTAACGACCATAAATTAACCGGTTTCAGATCGGTTTTAAAGTTTACAAGGTGACACCAAAAATAATCAAACGATCCAATGAGCTATGATACTTTTATTAGAATACACACACAAACACAATTCAAACAAACAAAAGTATCGCAGCACTCAGGTTCTCTTCTTTCTTTTTCCTTATATCTAGTTTACAATTTTGCTACCTCAGCACATTTGCTTCATAGGCCTATATTAAAATATGCTTATTTGTAGTTACTTATTACTACACCTTTTATTACATATTATAATTATTAATAAGCAAACTACAACAAAAATATTAAGGGCCATATAGAAGTGACAATAATAATAATAAATTAATAAACTATTATCAAAAAAAATTTTGATACTAAAAATTGTAAAATTCGTTATATTATAAATTGAAATCCACATTTTAATAAATATTATTTTGGACATTAGTTTGTGCCGTCCCCCCGTTCCTGTAAAAAAATAAAGTTATAGAGTATGCAAAAAAAAAAAAAAATAGTAGGGGAGCTCCGTCCCCCTGCGCATCACTTCAATTCGAGCACTGATTATCACTTATATTCATAGGAGATTAATTCCATGAGCATTTATATTTTTTTATTATCATTTTCGCTAATTGTTTAATATTTCCATAACTTAAATATTAAACTATGTATGTTAATATTTAATATTCTGTATACTGTGTAACCCATGTGATGGGCAGACGGGCAGTTCATTAAATAAAGTTGTAATATATATATATACTATGAACTTATATACGGCAAGGTTCTAAGGTGGTATTGACTCAAACATGAATAACAATAATACAATATATTATATATAATATATATATATATATATATTATATATATATATTATAATAATTAATACTTATTAGTAATTATATAATAAAATAAAAGCAATATTTTAGTCGAAAATTAAATCAACCTACTGTCATACTATATTACTATTGTAATAATAGTAAAATTAACGTACGTGTAAAATTAATTATTTTAATACCAATATCAGTAAACATATAACATGATATGTACCTTGTATCTATAGCGATATTCCGATATATAGGCTGACAGACCGTTTCTGCTTGCAAATGTTTTTCGTTTTCAATGATACATAAATTAATTCAATTTTAATACATCCACCACAGTGACTCACTCGACACTTACTATACAGAAAGCGGCACTCAATGTTCATGGTTCACCTTTTTTAATTAATTTTGAAATTTCATAGTTTATTTTTGCATACTTATTATAATTTATATTTAAGTATTTTACCGTCAATATCGATAATAATTAAACAGTTTCCAGTGATTATTTTGAGAAAGTAATCACATGACTAATGTAGACTAATGTCTAAAAGTGATAGGTATTATATAGGTGGACAATTAGAGTTTAAAATATTTACACGATTAACTAACTAGGCATTAATCGCATATGTTTAATGATATGTATACTATTACTATATATTCATTATGTATAATTCTATAATAATGTGTCTCATTATATACGCATATGAAAGACTCGTTTTGCCGGGATGTCACATTGCACATTTTACACTACTATACTAAACATTAAAACATTAAATATTTTTGATACACGCACCCGATCAAACTGTTTTCGCTTCTACGTCCATGGCGAGTGCAGCTTATGAAGTGCAATATAATGACGATATAATATGCGTGTACTAGATATGATTATATGAAGTGGTATTATATTATAAATTTGTATCCTATAACAATTGAATAATATAATAAATAATTGGATGAGTGTGAATTCTGTGAGTGATTCCGGTCGGTATATAAATTACTAAATTTCAGTCTTTTATCAGAGATTATATGCAGAAAGTAAAGTCATACTCACCTATCTACCTTGGATACATAGTTTGTATTAGTTATACTGCTTGACGGATAATAAATACCGCATGGGAACTATATATATATACTTATGCAGTATGCACTATACAGTTTCCACTCAGCGGACGATTATTGTGATTAGAAGATAATATACCATTACCAATCATATTAGAAATACCTAGATGGCTAGATATTGTATGTGCACATACAATATGGTGGTGGATTTTCGAGTTATCATATGCGGATATATTATTGTAGATAGGTACGTACTCTGTACATTTTAAAACTAGTAATTTTACTTTATAACCAATGTTACCTATCTGATATTCAAATGTTAAACAATTTAAATTATATATTCCTAAGTTTAGCTGATTAATGCCAAGAAAATTAAAAAAAAAAAAAAAAAATGCGGAGCCTTATGTTTAGATAGTGCAGATATTTCTTGTAATTTCAATCCCCCTTCATAACATTATCATTATTATTACCTATACTATACTATGTATTGAATTTAGTAGTAAAATTTACAAAATAAAATTATAAAAAAAACTAAAAATTGCCAGATTACGTGTATCAGATTTTATACACAACCACTCAGAATTTAAAAGCATCATATACTCATATTATGTAAAAATATTTATTGTCTAGAGAATGCCGCCGCTTACCCTATACACATTCCCTGGCTCTATCTCCGTAAGTTATAAAGTACATTTATGTAAAGCTATTTTTGAGAAATAATTTAAAAATCATATAGGTACATATTATATATATATTTATTTCAAATGAAATATGATTATAAATACGCGTATAATAATAATAATAATAATAAAAAAAAATACATATAAAATAATAATATAGGTAATATAATAATAATAGTGATGGTTTTAAATATTTTGTTTATACGCGTATCTATGATATAATTTGTGCATAAATATTAACAATAAATATATGATGCAAAATTTGCAACAATGTGTTTTAAATGAAAAATGAAAAAATTTATTAAACATAAGCATAATAATAATACAAAATAAATAAATGTATATATTTGAATTATGATAAAATTATAAATTAATAATAAAAAATAATTAATAAAGTATATAAATAAGTATATATGATCAATAAAAAATTTTAAACTTCGGTTTCGTAATATATGTAAAATAAATTTGTTCTTTATGTTATAATGAAAAATAGAAATAATATAGGATGATAAAAATAAATATACTATACAGCAAAGTATTTACTTTAAAATTGGATAAAAATTAATTAATAAATGCTACAATATAATATTATGATGTAGGCTGATGTAGCATGATACAGATATTGAAATATATGATATATCTATTATAGTATTATAATTCATACGCTATGGTGTTTGAATAGTCGGTATACAAATTCTGTTACACGCATACACTCACACACACACACACATACACACACACACACACATACACACACACACACACATATATATATTTATAAAATCAAATAATACAAATATAATTATAATATTAACATTTTTATAATAATAAAATATACAAAATATTACAATAAATAGTAATCAATAAATGTTATTGTAATAGACATATTTCTTGCATAATATAGCAATTATTATAATATATTCGGTATTCGTACGTGTACATATTGATTATTAAGATATCATCGTAGACTTTAATAAATATATTATAAGTAGACACATTGGTATTATTATTGGTTATTTAAATT